>NC_031780.1:2885108-2907625 GCF_001522545.3 Parus major
GGACTTTAAAACTTCCAGCCTTTTCTTAGTGTGCTCCATTTTACATATCTTTATAAAGAATGTATATTTGGTCCTGGGGGCACTGGAAAGAGCTCATCAGACCTTCCTAACAAGAATTCCTTAAAGAATGGGATGTAAGGAAGCAAAGGAGGTTTCTGAGGATGTTATTGGAAATGAAGCACTGCCTGTGTCACCAAACAAGCATTGAGACCTCCTAGAGAATCCCCATTTTTGAGGATTGCAGCAGTTCCCATAATCTGTCATTGAAAAAAGCAAGTGCCACCAGGGCAGATGGAGAGAGAGGATCCAGACAGGAAATTTCCAGCAAACCTGAACCATCCTTAAGGCAAATGTAAATTTGAAAGCACAGCTGCAGCCCCAGAGAAGGTGCTTGAGGAGGTGATCACCCTCCTGAGCAACAGGGGAAATCAGCAGCACACAACATCCAGGTTTGCATTTGTTTCAGTGATTTTCCCCATCCTAAAACAGATTTCTGGAACTTGCAGCAGCAGGACCCCCTTCCCCGGGCAGGTCTGTGCCACAATCCCAGCTCCACACACGACCCATTGTGCTGCTGGAAGCACGGAGAGATGGAGAATTAGAGACACATTTTGGGCACGGGCTCCTGCTTCTGTGTTGGGTTAATTAGTGGTTTGTTAGTATGTTAAGTGCTCTGCACATTGACCTCAGTCTGGTTGTCTCTAATAAACAAAAGCAGCTCTCCAGCACCAGGTAACCACTGATTTCCCAGGGACTGTAACTTGGCTAACGAGCACTGAGGTACCCAGGCTCCCATCTGGCCAAAAAGTGAGAAAATCTTTTTTTAGGAAATAAGAAAAAAAAGTTATTAGAATGATCTCGAGTCTAATTTAAAACCTGAAGTCTGGGATAGTTTAAAACTTTCCTTGTTTCTTTTCAATAAACTCCCCTGAAGCTGAAGTGATTTTTTGGACCATGGTCTGATGGCAGCAAATTCTGTTTCTATAGTAAAGTTCATCAAGAAAGAATTCACCTTTTGTAGGAAACCCCATTTTGATCAGGAAATGCATTTTTGCCAGTGTTAAGTCCAGCTAGACAGGCTCTTGTCAGGAAGTAGGATAGGGCCAGGCTGAAAATCCAAGACTTTTTCCCTTTCCTGTTAGGATGTCCTTGCATTGACAGGTTATAAAGCTGAAACACGCTCTGAAAAAAACCCTCAAAAACCAACAGCAAGGCACAGAGATGGCTCTTGGGTGACCCAATGGCCTGGCTCTGATTTTTTAACATGGGATTTAGGAAGAATTGCAAAGGCTGCGAGCTTTTGCAAAAGAACTGCTGTAAGCTGCAAGCAAGGCTGGCTGCGTTGGCTGCCAGGAGTTTCGAGAGGATCCCTGGAAACACATTTGGTTTTAATCAGGCCCCTGCACTGTGGAACATCCTGTTTGTCTACACTTATTATTACTGACAAATTATCCTCCTCCAAATCTCAGGGAGCATTCACTTTATCCTCACATTAAACCTGATTGGAAACAGTAGGTTTAATTGGACTCAGCATGAGGCCCAGTCGTAAACTGCACCAGTTCCTTGTTTTATTGTGGCATTCCCTGGATGTGTGAAAATACCATATTTCATACAGAGGGCCCAGCTTGCTACTGCCAGGGCTGTCACAGACAATGCACAGATGCCCTGGGCTACAGGAGCACCCTCTGCCCACTCCCAGCTGGGAAAAGTTGTCCATTCCCAGTGATCTGTCTATAAAACACATCATTCCAGATCTGGCCCAAAATTCTGAGAGTTTTCAGTAGTCAATAACTGAGCCTTGTAGTCTGCAGGACTCAGAGGCTGCTGTGCTTCAGCTGGGCTTTGGAGTTTGAGAGGGATGGAGGAGCCAGTGCAGGGTGTGGATCATCCCCTCACTGGTCCTGCTGAGAAATGTGAGCATCTTCTTCCCCTCGTCATCTGGAGACTTTCCTAGGAAAAGCCTGGGAAACCTGGGGGGTTAAAGGTGAATTCAGTCTGATTTATCTGGAGCTTGTGCCAAGGGTTGATTAAATGGGAGAGAGCTGGAAGCTGTCAGCCATGGAGGAGCCCACCATGCTTGGAGTGATGGTGATTGTAGGGTTACGTATTTGCCTGGTGCTCTGAGATCTTCCCAACATCTCTGATTTTCCCTTGCTGGGAGTGACCCTCCAGCAGCTGTGCCTCATCCAGATGTGCACTGCAGTCAACTCCAGATGTTTCCCGAGTGGGGAAGGGTCAGGTGGTGGCAATCTTGGGTGGGAGCCCTGGAAATGAGCTCGTGCCCGAGAGATTCTGGCAGGAGCTGAGCTATTGAACAACTTCTTTCCAATGTCCTGGGTGTGGAAAAGCATGAGACAGCGTGATGTGCCTGGGGTCCAGGGGAAGGGGAAAAAACAAACCAGCAGAAGACAAACAGACAACCCAACCACTTTGCTCTTCGTGTTTACACAAGTTGGGATTGTTCATTAGGACCATAAAGAGTGTGATCTGCTGAAATTTGTCTTTTCATGAGAGAATGGTCTCTTCCAAGTGGGTAAAATATCATTCAAGAGATTATCTTGGCATAAATATTATTTTAAACTCAACTTAAATGGCATTTACATTTGCCATGCCTGTAAATGCCTTGTTCTGGAAAAAAAATAAAATAAATCTAGATTTCTGCATGTCTCCAGTTTTAGAAGGTGTGTTTTGCAAAAGGCAGCTTTTTTTTTTTAAATTATAAAAACCTCACAAGGGTTGTTGATAAAGGCTCCTTACCAGAAAAACAAACAAACAAAAAGCAGACTACAGATAGAAAAGGAATTGCAAAAGTAATAAATATCTGCAGGATGGAGACTTTTGTTCCAAACTGTGCTAGAGCAGAAATCTCAAACCTTTCTTCTAAATTGCCTTTGACAAAATCTGTGCCTCACATTGTCTGGCAAACAGCATCACTGTGATGCTCCTTCCAGTGACACAAAATCATCCACTCATCACAAAATATTAATCACCTTTGTCCTGTAGATTGCATCTTAATCAGCTCCTCTTAGTTGGTTTTTTTTTTGGAGACCTGGATTGTTATTTTTTAAGGGAACTTTTAAGGAGGTCAGAGAAGAAGGGTTTCTTGCAGGTGTCTGTGAGGCTGGGCATGTTCAGCCCATCCAAAATCCATGTCCATCTGCTCTGGTGTTAGATATAAGCCTGGTGAAGGTAGAAGCAGCTGTGTCTTCCTGGAGCAGTAAAACCTGATGGAAGCATCATGGAAGCAGCTCTGGAACTCCCTGCTGTCCCTCAGATCTTCCTTTGGTGCAGGAAGATGCACAGCCAGGGTCACTCTGCACTCATCCCACCAAAGCAGGGTCAACAAACACAAAATTCAGCTTCTTTACCCCTTTACCTGGAGCGAGGATTTCTCCTGTGCCAGTTTTGGGTGCTGTCTTCCTGGTGCACCTCATTTTCTTCACCTTAACTGCCGAGGTACTCACATGACTTGTGCTTCTTTGGGGTAGTGTTTAAACAAAATTTTACAAATCTACAGGAGAGTTATTATTTAATCTATTAAATCTACAGGTCCACAAGAGGCTGAGATACCACTGCCCATCATGGAGTCCAGGCTCCTGACTTTCACTGAAAATTCCCCATATCTTTCCCAAAGCAACAAGTTTCCTTTATGATATTTTGAAAGAAAACACGCTGCCGTGGTTGGGGGAGATGTGGAGCTTCTTTAGCAGATGGAGGTGGCCTGACAGCTTGTAAAAAACCCTTTGCAAACAGTCAGCAGGAACGACAACTGACCTCAATTACTGCAGCCTTTCATTTCTCCATCTGGGGAGGGCACTGGGACCGTGCAGCACCGGGGTGAGAAACAGGCTGGAAAACACACGGGAACAGCCTGGGTAAAACCAGAGTGCTTTGGAAAACATATCCCACAAAACAAGTCCTTTCTCATGCTGTGTTTTTTTCCCCCCTCTCCAGTTCAGCTTTGGTACTGAACTTTCCATTTTCAACTGACCAACATAAATTAAAGGCAAACATTGGCATGGAGAGGAAAGATGGAGAAAGTTGACCATTTCCCTCAGGAGGTCAGCCACAAATTCCTGCTGTTGTCTGAGAAATGATGAGCTACTCTTTGGAGACATGACTTAGATCATTTGGTGTCACAGGGAGACTTTTCAGGCGTTTCAGCAAGACTTGAAATATGTAATCTTTTTTCTCCCCCCGTTTTTTTTTTTTTATAAATATAGTTTTAGACTATGTTCTTTTTTTTTTTTTTTTCCCTTTTAATATAGTCTTCCCTACAAAAAGCCAGTTGTTCACGGTGCTATTTCCTTTGGGCAATCTTACAAGAAACGTTCCCAGCTCGCTTCATGCTACTACAAATATCTCTTTACCTCAGAGAAAAGGGCACATCACTCACTTTTTTGCAGGCCTAAACTTACTTGACTGCCCTGAGCTCAAACAGCTCTGGGTGACAAAGTACATCAAGGAAAATGTGTCACTCCCCCTTTGTCATTCACTTTCACTGCACATAATGTAATATAAAAATCTCTTTACTCCAAAATGTCGTGGAAGTTGGTGATCCCAGCCCACCCCGCTGAGTTTGGAGACAAATTCCCAATCAAATGCAAACCCGAATTGCAAAGGATGGAGCATTTAGAAGATCTTGTAGGTGACATTTCCAGACAGAAGGAAAACAAGCTCTCAATTCCACCCCAAATGATAAATAAGGACTGGCTTCAAACCTTCAGAGAGGCTTTTCTGCTTTTCACATTTGTGGCGGCTCCTCGCTGACGGACTTAACAGATGCAACCCCAATTTAACAGGGATGAGTAAAATGGTTCAAGACACCATCAGTGCTCATCAAAAACTCACACGAAGCCTGAAGTGAGCTTTCTGCTCAGGTTCCTAAAGCTGACTTTTTAAATTCCTCCTCATCATGTAACGGCTCTGGCCCCACTTTCTTCCCTGGATTTCGTCCAGGGAAAGAAGTCAAAGAAATTTCTTCTGCTGAGATATTTATTGCATTTGCTGTTCGAGGAAGTATTTGTAACTTGTTCAAAGTTCAAAACATCACCTCAAATCTTGCAGACTGACCTATGAACCTGTTGCAGATCCACTTCTGAGGGCGAAAAATCCAGGTTTGAAACTTTTACAGTTATTTTGGGGGAGGGAAGAAAGGTATAAATAAGCGCCATTACCGCTAATTCTAATTTTTTACAAATGTCTAAAACCAAATAATTCCCCCAGGATAGCGATGCTGCGCTGGTCTTTTGCTAAATTAAATCAAATCTTTCTTTTCCCTGTCTCCTGTAATTACAGCAGGCTTCCATTTGACACAAGGGAGCTGGAGGCCAGTTGGGATCACCTTATTTTTTATCTGTTGGTGAATTGTAGGAAATCCCACTGGCAGGATGCTGGTGGATTAGCCAATAACCTCAGCATAGTTTTAATATCCTTGACTTAAGTAATAATCTCCAAAGCAAGCTCTGTAGAGGGTTTTTTAACAGATTTATGCTTCACTCCTCACATTTTTCAATTACCCACACCCAGGGCTATTTAATGGTATGTAAATCCACCAGCAGTTCCTGAGCCTACAGATTATTTAATTGAAAGAAGCATCTGGGGACGAGGGGAAAATCCTTCCATGAGCTCCCAGGCCCTGCTTCCCTCTCTATGACATCCTTTGAGACCCAAAAGAGAGGTGCTGAAATAGGGAAGAAAGTGTCAGGAGAAGGTCTCCGAGCACTGTGGTGGCTGTCAGACCACCCTGTGTGCATCCAGCGGTCAGGGATTCAGCCCAGCCACTCAGAGCAGAGCTGAGCACATTCCCAAGCAGAGAAAACCAGCAAGGACTGCATTTTACCTGATTAAAACAAGGTTTTTTTTCCTTTTTCAGGGGGAGAGAAGTGTTTGGATAATGCTCCTGGGCACAGGGTGTGGCTCTTGGGGATGGTGCTGGACCAGGACCTGGATTTGATGATCCATGTGGGTCCCTTCCATCCCAGCATATTCTGTGATTCTGCAGTTTTATTTAAATGATAGGAGCAATATTAATGATGAAAACAGCACCTGCAACAGCAGTTGTGGTCACAAATTACTCATGGTTCCCCAAATCCCAGTTTGGAGCACAAGGCTGGGACTCACCTCTGATAGCAGGTTTGGAAACAAATACTGATCACCATCACTGCAAGGAGATCATGGTCCTGCATCCTTCAACATGGATATTTCTTGAAAAGGTTTTTTTTTCCCCACTTGTTAGTATTTCCAGTACATTTATTTTAGTGAGAAAAGCAGCATTTTCTGCCAATAGTATTTCTAGGAATATTTTCCAATGGCTCAGCTGAGCATCACTGAACAGACAGAATAAGGAAAATGGATATTTTCTGTACCATTTGTGAAAAATTCATTCTTTCTGTGTCAGTTTATGCTTTCTGTGAAAGCTTAATCATAATAAAAATGCTTTTTTTAATGGACACATCAATGAATGACAGAGAGCAAGCATGTGGTGGTCAACATCAAAGCCATCAGACGTGGAGCCCACTTGTTTTTTGGTACAAGAACAGACACAAACCCTTCTGCAAGAACCCTTTATTCATTCCCAACACGACTCCCTGGCTGGGGCAATATGGCTTCAATTTGTTTTAAAGGTGCATTATGAAGCTGGAGCTTGAAATTACGCATTTACAGTTTGAAAGCAAAGCCATCCTTGGGCGGGAAGGAACTTGTAATTTTGTCAAATTACACAGAAAATGAAATTGGAGGAGCAATAAAGTGCCTGAAATGAGGTAGTGAAAAGTTCCACAATGAAAAACCCCTATTTGCTGCACATGCACAAACCACGTTTCCGTTGCCTTTACTTAATTTTGCACATTTCTCCACGAGCAATAATGACAGAGTCTTGTTTTCACTTTTAAATACACGGCTCTTTGTTTAACTGTTTTTATGTTAAAATGGGCGGATAACCTTTCTCAGTGGCATTTTCATCCTTAAATGTTCAAATTCAAACAACGTAATTTGATTCAGACAGGTAAGTAATTCTTATTCTTAAAAAAAAAGTATAAAAAATCAGCTGTCATGAATTAAAATCCATTTTTTCCTAACCCCAAATAAACATTAGTCAGTCTGCATTTGATTGTAATAACACACTTGTCATTTCAGATATAGTATGTTGGAGGGTTTATTTTTTTCCTAAAGGCTTTATTGGAATTCCTTGGGCTAAATTTGCTGTGGGTTTATGATGGCTTCATTAAAAATCAGAAACCAAAAGGAAACCAAGTGGAGGACTCTGAAGAGTTTGTAGTAACATGAAATAGAAATAACTTGCAAGATTTTTCATTTTAAAGCTGCTCCTGTTTCACATGCACTCAAACCTTGTCACACAGTATTAATTTGGGGCCAAATGTGAAGTATTAAAGCACTTAGTAAATATATTTCAATGTGTGCAATGATGTTTCTCCCTTACTCACCATAAACCTGGAGTAAATCTTCTCAAATACTGAAGTTTTCAGTGATTTTACACCGTTACAGAGGAGATCCCACTCCTTAAATATCAGTGACAAAGCTCTAGAAAAGGGGTTTATTTCAAGTCATCACAGCTTGTAATTCAAACTGGCCTGATGCAAAGTTACGGTCACTTTTATAAAGTGTGACTTTTCAGTTCTTCCTTATTTTAATTGCAGAGCAGAGCCCTGAGGGACAAACATGGCCAAGAGAATCCAAAATTCCCATTTCTGGTTGCCTGTTTCTGGTAACTGTGGAGTAAGAGCAGGTTTAAGGCCTTGGCTTCATCCTGAACCTAGTTAAATTCATAGTAGGTGTTCGTTAATTAAAATGGGACTATAATTAGGCATTAGGTTTTCCATGCTAGCAATGTTTTAGGTCTAAAAAGCTAAAAACTGCTTCACAGAGAATGAAGTGGTGTCTCTTCTGGATCCTGAGGCTAATGGGGCAAGAAAAAGTGGGGCTCCATTGCAGCAAGAAAGGCTTAAATTAAAAATGGTGAAAGTTTCCAGATAGTAAGGGTGACACAGTGGCTGCAAAACTCTAAGGAAATACTGAATAATTCTTCTGGAAAAGGGAAGGAAAGGAGCTTTTGACAAGGGCATGGAGCGGTAGGAAATGTGGAAATGGCTTCAAATTGAACAGAGGTAGATTTAGAAGAGATCTTGGGAAGGAGTTGTTCCCTGTGAGGGTGCTGAGGCTCTGGCACAGAGCAGCTGTGGCTGCCCCTGGATCCCTGTCAGTGTCCAAGGAATGACTGACAGGGCTTGGAGCACCCTGGGATAGTGGAAGGTGTCTCTGACCATGGCAGGGGTGACACTGGGTGGGCTTTAAGTTCCCTTCCCCACCCAAAACATTCCATGATTTTACAATTCTGACTGAACCTTTCCATGTTGTCATTTATGGGTCACAACTTCTGGCTCTGATCATTTTGCAGGTCAGTTTTTTACCTTGTCTCCCCATTTTGCAATGAAGTGGCAGAACAGTACCCAAATACTGTCCAAGGAGGAGGAATATGTGAGTTGTAACTCCTTGTAGGTATTTAGATGGCAATTGGCCATGACACAAAGCTTTTAAGGCACAATCAGTAGAGGTGAAGGGGAGCAAAAAGTGAACAGAATTAAACACGTAATCTTCTTCCTCAATCACCTCCCAAATCCATCTGCCAGGTATTCCCTAGCCCTCATTTGCACTAGAATAGATCCATTTTACTTTCCCTTTCATATTTTACCCTGCTGGAAGGTCGCCCACTCTCTTATGTCAGACCTGACAGGATGTGAGTTATCTCCATCCAGCCTTGACATAACTTCATGCATGGTGATGTAATGCCCCAAAAAGCCTGGTTCAGGAAAAAAAGAGACAGGACTTATTAACAGGAAAGGAAACAAGCCTCTGTTTGACAACCAGTGGCTGGATATCAAGGAGAGCTTTCTTAGGGGGAAAAAAAAATCGTTTATGACCACATGAATTACAATTATTTATTCAGAGGGAAGAAATGGCCATTGAATTTTTAACTAGATTCAGCTGGTGGAGCAGCCTACAAAGATCAGGTATTTGGGCATGGATTCCAGGTAGATTCAGACAGGAAAGGCTCAAGTCTGCTCCCTGAGGGATCAATAAAACCACCAGAAGTTGAGCGTGAGCTGTTGCAAACACAGCCAGCAACATTTCCCTGCACTCCTCTTCCCCTCCATTGGGAGAATCCCACTCCAGTAATCCCCCTTTTCTCTTCTTTTTCACCATCTCCTGTGGGTGCAAAGAGCTGGAGTGAAACCCTGGCTCTGTCACCCCCTCATCCCTTCTGCTCCGAGTCTTTGCAGCCAGGGCTGCATTCCAGCAGCGTGATCTGAAACCCAATCCCTCTAAGTTCATGAAATATTCGGCATCTGTGCGTGTGGACTTGTGAACTTTTACCTTTTACCTATCAGCAAGGCAGCTCCCTTCACTCTTTCCTCCCCTCAGGCTCGCTGGAAGTGGCGGAGTCCTGATCTCCACTGAATCATGGAAAGGTCTCCAGAGTAGTTCCATGGCAAAATTCTCCCTCTCTACCCCATTTGCCTGCTGTGTTTCTCATCCCGGGCTGACAGTGGGAATGTTGGAGGGTATTGCAGGGAGCTCACATGGATTTGCAGATTAAAGCATGTTTTGCTCACTTTTAGGGGTGAACCTGGCAGCCCCAGCAGCTGGTGGATGCTCCATCCCTGGAAAATTCCAGGATTGGATGGGGCTTTGAGCAGCCTGATGTAGTGGAAGATGTTCCTGCTCACTGCAGAGGGCTGGACTCAGTGACCTATAAAGGTCTTTTCCAACCCAAACCATTTTGTGATTCTGTGGTGGTCCCAGGGCTAAGGGGAGACAGGAGACTGCCCAAGAGTGGTTTGAAGGGTCAGCAGGGCTTGTGACAAGCTGTGGAAGTGGCAGGTGACAAACAGATTCTGGAAATGAGACACCCCAAAGTGTCACTGCACATTAAAAAACCCATCTTGAGATACATTAAAGGCATTGACTGCTGGAAATTAATGCAACAGTGTGTGTTTGTGTCCCTGTCTTTAACAAATACACCAAAAATGGTTTTTAGCTCAGTCCTTTCAGATAAGTCTATTGCTATTCCAGGATGTGAGCAAAGAATCATGGACAGCTATCCCCACTCTTTATAGTCACCCCATACAATTCCACTTTTTCCGACCGTATTGATGCTCTCAGATGTGTGGGTTTTACGGAAGGAGTGGCGTGTGTGCCTACATTTACTCATTTTAGATTGCACACTGGGCTTTTTCTGAGCTGCAGAACAGATGCCAGTTTCCTTTTACTCTCCCCTGCTTAATTACACGCTGGATTTGGCTCCTGGGGAGGTCGGTGTGACTGCAGTGGTCGTGGCCAGACAGATCGCAAAGTCAGGCTTTCCCATGCACGGCTCCGCCAGCGTCTCCCAGCCCCGACCTTGGAACACCCTCTGCCACTCCAAACCCTCCCTGAAAAATGTGACCCTGAAATCCCCACTCAACACAGGCATGTAATATCTGGGACCCTTTGGAACAATCCAGAATGTGCTCCAAGGCTCCAGGTGCTGTGATAACCCTGTCCTGTCACTCTGCTGTCATTTACACCCTTAAATCCGATTGAATTCTTTTTATCCCCACTATAATCTGGTTAAATCTCCGACCCTTAATTCTGGTTCTTTTTGATCCATGGAGAAGTGGAAGAGCTGCAAGTGTGCTCTGGCTCCAGGGTGACTGCAGTGATTTGGGAGCCTGGGCTGTTATCTCTTGTCAAATGCATCTGCAATCCCAGGGTCCAACTGGAAACATTTGTCAGTGCCCCTTACATAAAACCGGGTTTCATGGAAAAATTGAACCCTCCAGTAACTGCAGAGGAAATTCCAGAGTGAGCCTACTGACAGACATGTCTTGGAAGTTAGCTAGCTATTTTGGAAGAGATCCAGGATTTTTTTTTTTTCCCTTTTGCTTCCCCACTACCTTTTAAAAAATATTAATAAAAAATAAAAGGATAGAATCTGTTTGGAGCAGAGGGTCTTGAAACCCAGGAAACCTCAGTGGCGCTTAAATTTCAACCTTCTTGAGGATATTTGGGAGTCGAAATAGTGCATGGAGGAAAACTGCAATTTGTGAGACAACAGGTCAAGAACCCTCTTTGGTCTTCAATGTATGAAAATGTGTCTTTTTTCATTGAATTTAAGAGTCATTAAAACATTGCAATCTGGCTGATAAATACTCGGCAGAAGTGGGTTATAACAATTCAGTGTGTGCCTTAAGGAGGGCAGAGATCTGGTTTTGCTGTGCAAGAGAAGGATCTGCAAAGCCTGTGAGCCAAAGGCTCTCAGCTGGTGTTTAACCCAGAAGATGGATTGCCACAGGAATGAAGTGAAAAGAGCCCTGGGAAATTGAGAAACTGGGAACTGAGTCAGCACCAGCCACAGAGAAGATGTGCACTAAATCCTTGTGGGTGGGTGTCCAGGAATAAAACAGGGAATAAAACAGGGAATGAAACAGGGAATAAAACAGGGAAAAAGGTGTTTTCCAGTCCCACCCCCTGCAATGGGACACCTTTCCCTATCCCAGGTTGCTCCAAGCCCCATCTAAGCTGTCCTTGGGCACTTCCAGGGATCCAGGGACAGCCACAGTTCTTCTGGGCACCTGTGCCAGGAGCTCCCCACCCTCACAGGGAAGGATTTCTTCCAAATATCCCATCTAAATCCACCCTCCCTCAGCTTAAAGCCATTCACCCTGGTCTGATGAGTCTAGGTCAGGCTCAGGAGGGTTTGTGCCTGGAAGTGGAATGTGCTGTAGGTACCAATGACTTCCAGCTGACAGGGACATTTCCTGTTCTCACCAGCTCCTCACCTTAACCAGGAAGGGTGAAAGCAGCTTTGTGTCCCCAGCCAGCCCCTGAGGTGACACAGCTGTGGCTGCCACCCCTCTGCTGCTGGTGATGGGCATCCAATGCACCCTGGGGCCCAAAAATCAGCAGAAGGCATTTTTCCCAGATTCCTTGCTCCCCCACTCCAGCCCCGGTCTGTGGCTGCCCTGACTCATCTTGTAAACACCAATCTCTGCAGCAAGCAGGACTGACAGAACAGAAAAAAGAAAAGGGGAAAAAAAACCCAGAGAGAAATGGAGAAAAACGACCCCCTCCTCCCTCTTCCCACCTCCGCCCCTCCTTTGTTATTGCAGAGGATCTTCCTGGCCAGACTTGACCTGCAAACAGTGGTCACCAGTGAACCATCAAAGGCCTTTCACATCTCCAGCAGCTGCAGGGAGGGTTCCTGTAAGCACTCCTATCACTTTGACACCTCCAGAGCCAACAACGCCAGTTGAACACTGTCATGGGCCGTGTTTCAGGGACCACCTTCAATGCTTTGGCTCCAAAGAGCTGCTTTTTTCCAATTCATTGACACAGGGGGATATATATCTCAAAACTTGGCTGCAGCAGCCAGTGCATGCCTTGAGGATTACATAGCAAGTGAACTTTGTCAGTGTAAGCCCCAGTCAATAGGAGGAATTAAGGAGAAAGACCTCCATTGTTCCAGCCAGCCTTCTGAAGGCACTGATTGGCAGTAAAGTATCTTCAGTGACAGATGTAAAGTAAATATTGCCTATGCCAAGTCTCTGTATTACTTTGATTACCCACCATCAATCAATTTGTTCCTTCCCTTGCAACAATAGTGGCTGCTGTTACTCTTTGGACCCCTCTGACGAAGCCCGAAGTGTAATTGATTAACAAACTGAACAGAAAGGTTACACAAATGACAGCAAAATGTATCTCAGGAGAAAAATGAGAATATTGTCTCTGTGCACTTGAATGTGCCTTAAGTATCTTGCCATTAGGAACAGAATGATACAAATAATGAAATGTATATAAATATAATATATATATATATATATACATTCACTCTCATCTATCCCCTCAAACTCCCTTATTTAGCATTAGGTCAGTATTTGCAATATCCATATGGCTTTAACAGTGGCAAAATGTCAGGAATTACAAGGAAAACCAAAGTACTGATGTCACCTCTTGAATGGAAGCAAAACTGGAGGTGAAGAGTCTGTTTGAGCAGCAGATTCCTGAGGCAGGGGATGCACAGCACAACTACAAGCATTATTATAATTTCTTCATTCCAGGGATTGAGGCCAATGCAACATCCCTTTCCCCCTTAATTCATTCTAAAATTAGCAGGTGCTCCCAACAATAAAGGTCCTTTTGTTTCACTTACGTCACTGGGGAGGGCAAAGAATTTTCAGCTCCCTCAAGGTGAAGGAAAACAATATTTTTGGAAGGGAGGGTGAGTTCCTAAATGCCTCTAGCCCTAAATCCTGTCCTCACTAAGCAGGACAGCACATTTAGGGCTCAAAGCATTTAGCCATGTGCAAAGTAGGAATGGCCACACAGGATCACGTCTGCTTCCTCTGACAGACAGTGACAGGCACTGAGGGAAATACCACAAAAAAAAGACAAACTAAGAGCAGTGTCTTGAATATTCTCCCAGCTTCTGGTGAGTACCAGCACAGGGATTTCCTCGTCTGGAGGCTGCTGGTGTGTCCTCGCTATTCATGGTCACTGATGGATACATCCCATGGGAATCTCTCCAAATCCCTTTCCAAGACGTGTCTACTCCAATATCCTGTGGCAATGAGCAGCTCAGGGGCTGAGCAAAACAATCCTTTCTGGGTTTGTGCTTAAGCCCTGCTGATGTCCCTGTGTGCCCCAAGGTCACCACGAGCCCGTGGGGTTCCTGTCCTG
This sequence comes from Parus major, assembly GCF_001522545.3. Taxonomy (NCBI): domain Eukaryota; kingdom Metazoa; phylum Chordata; class Aves; order Passeriformes; family Paridae; genus Parus; species Parus major. Next base: position 2,898,846 of record NC_031780.1, read on the forward strand.
CTGCTCTGCCAACCCTACAAGGCACAGCTGCCTCGGCCCAGGGCTCTGCCCATCCTTGGGCTGCCCACAGAAGTGTGGGACAGGGAGCTGTGACTGCAAAATATAAGGACAGGGTGGTAGAAGCAGTTTTGGAAAGGCTGCTCCATCTCAGAAACCTCTCTGCAGTATTCTGGTAACAAATAGATTTTGACCCCGTATTTTTGTTTCTGATTTGTTGCAATCTTTTATCACCCAGCAAATCATGAATGTCACATGCCATGCTTAACAATGCTGAAAATTATGTGTATTTCAAGACTAGCTTTCTCATTTCAAGTCCATCTCATGGGTTAGTTTGAGGAGCCTTCACAGACACAGGGACCCAATTTATATGACAGTGATTTTATACCTCTTCTCAGCCCCGGGAGCCCTGGTTCACTGTGTGCCTGGGTAATGGAAATAAACCCTTCATTTTTCAAGGGGTTCTGGCTCTTTCCTCAGCCACTATGTTTGTGGGGCTTACATGAATGTCTTGGATCAGTTTTCCTAATTTTCCCATGAGGGACCAAGCCAGTGACGGGCCGAGGAGAGAGCATGGCAACAGAAATAGAAATTTGGGAACACAGAAAGACCAAACCCAAGCTGGATGAGATTTAGAGCAACCTGATCTAGAGGAAAGCGTCCATCTCTCCATCCCAATATCACCCCTGCAATAATGGGGGGCATTTTCCAAGGGGGAAGGAACTCCAGGTAACACCTGAGGGATCTACAGCACGAGCTGTCTCCTTGGCTTTCCCTCTGAGAGGAGGGAATGTTGGGAATTGCACAAAATCCCAACTTTCCCCTTGATTTCAAACAAAGGCACCACACTGGCACTTGTGCCAAGGCAGTTTCAGAAGTTTTTAATCCTCCCGCTCCACCACTAATAACTGCCTTGTTGCTGGATATGTTTTGGTTCATTCTTGTCAAATCAAGCTGCAGAATTAGCTGGAGTGCCTGATATGTGTATTTTTGGAATTACTTTTATGCTAAAATCATTAAGGCCACCCACTAACCAACATATGATCTCCCTACTGGCTTGGCTTTGGTGAGAGGTATTACCAATAAGAATTTAAACATTTTCCTGAAATAGTTATTTTTCAGTGACCTTCAGCAGCAGATGGCCACGGCAGCAAGTAATTATTTATGGCTTCTGTGTGGTAACAATACTTAATGAATTTGTTGAAAACTAATTTTCCAGCCAAACTGGAAGCCCAAATGACTCTAAAAATGGTTGATTAGGTGGCCCCAGCCCTGCTTGCTGGTAAATGGTTTTACTGCTGCCTGGCTTGTGGGGCAACCCAGAGAGATGTGGAGTGTGAAAAAAGAAATTGCTGAATAGTTTTCTTTTAGGCAGGAGGGTTTCTTCTCACCAGTTTGGTGGGTGGCTGCATTTTTTCTTCTGGCCCATATACCCAAGGTGAATTAGGAGAGGGAGGAAACATGACAGTTTTCATCAAAGTTTGGACAGATTTCCTCTGAAGGAGACTCTCCAGGGGATGGCCCTGCACAGAAAAAAACAGCTGCAAGTTCACATAAATAAAAGGGCACTTTGCCAGAGCAAACAGACTCACACAGCTCTGCCTGTGACCAGAAATTCTGCCCCAATTCCTGTCATTCTGCTGCCCAGGCACCAAAATCTGGTTTTGTCTGGCAAATGCCGGAACTGAGCATGGTGAACGTGTTTTGCCACAATCAGAGATGCCTCTGTGCATGGAAAAAGGAATAAAAACTCAGCTTGGGTGTCTTTTCCCCCTTTTTTTCCCCTGCTGAAAAATGAATGGCTCCAGAAGGATGTTTCTTTGTGTCATATGTGATATTTTCCTTATTTTTTCCATGAAAACTTCTGGCAAAGTGGCACAAAGATTCCCAGCTGTAACTCTCCGTGCTCTGGGGGATTTTTAATGACACCTGAGGATGTTGGAGGTGACAACAAACGCATCTGAATTACAAAACTGGAATGTAAAGACCAGTTTTTGAGCCTGTATTTTCACTCTACCCAACACAAGGGTGTCTGCAGCCCTGTCTGAGGCTCCTAGCGTGCCTTGGGACAGGGAAAACATAGTTAAGATCAACATCCTGATTTGCTGACATGAAGCACTAAATCACTCACATGCACACTTCTGAACAGGAGTGTGGGGAAGAACATTCATTGCCAAGATTAAAGGCCAGAATTGGTGCTCTTTGGGAAGGTTCTGCAGTCACAACTGCTCAGGGAAACTTTAGCACCTTCCCAAATCCAAGGAAAATAATGTATTCCAAGTAGAGCTCAGCCCTAGCAGATGTTGGGCATGAGCATGAAACAGATTTTTTGAAATAATAATCAACCTTAGATCCAGAAACCATCAGAAAGACCCTCAGAAGCTGTAATCAAGCTCAGATCCAGGGAGCCTACAAGAAAGATGGGGAGACTTTTTCAAAGGGTGTGTAATGACAGGACAAGGGAGAATGGGTTTAACTGAAAGAGAGCAGGTTTAGATGAGATATTAGGGGGAGATTTTTCCCTGTGAGGCCCAGGCACAGCTTGCCCAGAGAACCTGTGCCTGCCCCATCCCTGGAAGTGTCCAAGGCCAGGCTGGATCAGAGCACTCTTGTCTTGACCCCATGTCCCTGCTGGGCTTTGGGCTGTGCTATTTCAAATCTGTGCAGATCTACTGGGAAGTGAGGAGGGATTTGGAGAAAACGGTCCCAAAAATTGCAGATTTTGTAGCTGTGGGCAAGTGAGCAAGCAGGTTCTGACTGTAACTCCATTACACTGCGGCCTACAGCAGTTCTCAGCCTTCATTTTGCCAGCCAGCAATCTGTTGATTTAATTTTATGTTACAACTGTTGGTTATACCTAAATATATCAGGAACATGGACCTCAGCATTCCAGAGTCATAATTCATGTTGAGCTAACCAAAGGAAGCATATTTAGCTTCTGATGGCCCACAGTCCATCTCAAAGGTCACTGCAATCTCCAGGGTCTGAGGAAACCCACAGATGCTGCAATGCCTGTTTCCTTTGAAATACAGAAAAGCTCTTCTCCTGAAAAAGAAGCCTTTTGTTGTTATTATTCATCTCTTTCCTTCTTCAGATCGGGTGATCTGTAATCCCAACTTTTTGAGGGAAAGGAAGGAAAACCAAACAAACAAGTGTCAGGTAAGTCAAGCAGCCTGGTCTTCACTGGGCAAACACAGTCCTCCAAGTTCCTCTGGTTGTGTCTTCTCCATGAGGGAGCTGGAATTCTGAAGAGGAGGCTGGAAATGAAACACAAACTGTAATTTTACTCGTGGTGCCAATCAGGGAAATTAATGCAACCTGACTGGTCAGGATAGTGTTTGTCAACAGCAACATGAAAATCAAATTGTGAGTATGGAGCAGAGGCTGCTTGCTTTTCTGAGGAAAAAAAAAGGAAAAAAAAAAAAAGAGACAATCTGAAAAATATGGTGCTGATTAGCAGCTCTCATGTGAGCTCCTCAAGAGGGTGCCTGAGCAGAAGGGTACAGGGTGTTTGTGCTTCACAAGGAAAATATTTATACCTTGTACATAACCATAGCTGAGAAAACTTGCTCAGGGTCTAAGCAGTGTGACTACATGAATTAGGCTGATGGCTTCTCTGGTGGGCAGAGGGGATGTTTGGTGAGACTGTGGTGGATGCAGAGCTGCATAAAACATGAAAAACAGACCTGCAGCAGGGCCAGGTGAGCATAAAACTCTGCCTTTGTAATAAACCTCCTATGCCACTGGGAGCTATCAGTGGTTTTTGACTAATTTTACAGCAAATTACAAAAAAAAAGCTTTTTTCTCCCTCTTGCTGAAGAGTCTTCCTCCTTGCACAGGCATGAGCACATGCTCATATATTTTCTTCCTTCTAGATAATCATCTTCATTAAAGGTCTGTATCTAAAATGAAGACCTGTGCTAACGATTTAAATTAAATATTATATGTGATTGTAAAGGGGGGGAATATGGAAATATGGAAATGACTGGGCAGTTGCAGCATCTCCCCAAAACCCTGCCACTGTCCACACATTTCTGGGGCAGATGAGAGACCCTCTGCTGCTGAGGCAGAACCAGAAGGGAGTCAGAGGGAAACCTGAAGTACAGGACCTCCTTTTCCTTCAGCAGATAAAGGTGGATATGAGCAAGAGTGGTTTCTGTGTGAATTAAATCAGTTTTTTCTCCTGGCTGTTGCAGCAGGGGCTGCTCGGCCGTGCAGCCCATCATGATGGCAACAAATCTGTAGGAGAACTGGAAATAGATGGAGGAGCCAGACAGCCCCTAAACACCAGCAGCACAAGCCAGGGAATGTCAGAAGGAGAGATGAGATTCATGACAGCTCACACTTGACCCTCACTGATACAACTGAAGAGGGTTAAGCACAAGCACTCTGCACCCAGAGGCGTTGCCCTGGAGTCAACAGCTTGAAGTCCTGAAATGCCTGCTGCACTTGCTGCTGGGAGAGCAAGCCTTGGCAGAAAGATGAGGGATGCTGGAAGGACCACTGACATCTCACAGCCAGAGCTCCTCCAAAAAGCTTTTTCAAGCAGTGGTCACTCAAGTCCTTGGTAGGGATGTGACAGGGGTCAATCTCTGCCTTGGCTGAGTGGCTGGGCCAGCTCAGTCTCCTCCAGTTCTGCACCACTTGGTCCCCTCTCTGCTCCACCAGGACAGGTTCCTCCCTTCCAGAGTCCATTTTCCTTGTGATTTCCTACCATAAACCAGTCAAACCTTGTTCTGTGTTAGGTTAAGCAAAGCAGCTGCACTAAAAAGACATAAAAATGAGTGACATGCTATATAAATATAAATGCTCACTATAAAAGGTCTCAAACAGACCAAGATCTACATTAAATAAGAAAGTTACAAAATTTAACAGCCTGGCAGCCTCCACCTGCTGCCTCACTTTGCAAGTTGTCCATCTGAAGTTTAGTCATGGACAAAAGACAATCCAACAGGGGTGAGGGAGGGACAATCCAGTCCCTGATATTTCCAGGAAAAATTTCGAGTGCAATGCAATCTCCACATGTTAATGCTGTTGTTTCAAAGCCCTTCAGTCTCACACTGCTCCTCCCCATCTGCATCCTGCAGGACACCCTGCTGGCACAGGTCCCTTTTCCTAAGTAGTAACGTCAGGCCTTAATCTTTTCAAGTCATGGTTGAAATGGAAAAAAGAAGGGGAAGAAAAAAACCAAACAAACCCAACCCAGTTACAAGAACTGAGACTGGAACTAGGAAGAAAGAGAGACAGATGCCAAGAAATGATGAAAAAATTCTGTTTCTTCTGCCTGCTGCTTGTACTGAGAGTCAGGTTGCTGTGAGGTGGGAAATTAAGATAATTAAAACACGGAACATGGACTTCAGAGCTAAGTCTCGTGTGGCAGGACGTGCAGATAGCAAGAGGCAGAGTCTCCATGCCAAGCACCACATCTTGGAGCTGAGTTCCAGCAAAGGCACTGTGAGTCTTTACTCTGATGGCTGAGAGCATCAGATCCAGCCCAGTCTCATCCCAGGAAATTCAATGCAAAGTTAGCGAGTGCTCCTTGGGATCTTCACACCACAGCCAGTGCAGGAATGATGCCAAAATTATCTTTTCAAGGCACTTCAGTCATTTGTGCAAAGGACTGACTGACCTGGAACTACATGGTCATGTTCAGATTTGAGTGAAAGAACTCAGTTAAAACCTTCCATTTCCCATTCAAGTCTGGTTTTCCTGTGGCTCAATCCTCATCAGTTTGTCATCTTTCTTAGGAACAGCTTTCTCATCATTCCAAGGACGCTCGAGTGAAGAGGTTAACAGGAATACAGGATTACAGAGACATCTGGCTTTAGAAAGCCCCAACCACTTCAACATCAGCCTTGGCAGTGAGCTGTGGTTCAGAGTGTGGAGACTGATTGCAGATCCTGGAGCCAAGAATGGATGCACAGGCTTGGATGCACCAGGAATATTTGATAAGTGTTGGAGTGATAAGGCGGTCAGCACCTGTGTCCTCACCAAACTTCTTCTTTGTCAGACAACTGCTTTTTAATTACACACATGTGACGTGAAATGAGCTTTGCCAAAAAGTTCTCCCATCTCCAGTGCACTCCAAGGAAGGAGATGTTCGGGAGATGTGTTTTACTACCTGTCCCTTTGCCTCTCTGACGGGAGAAGAAGCGCTAAGGATAAAAGGAATTTCCTTTTCTCCATGTGTGTGAGTTATTTTTTGGGTTTCTGTGCTCGCTGAAACGGCTCCCACAGGAGCTATGCAAATGTAATGGCTAATTTGACAAGCTCAAATGAGTCATCTTTCAAAACCGTTATTGTACAAAATGTAACATGGTTTGGAACTGTCTCCTGTCTGTGTAAAGTGATATTGATTCTTTTTGCCCTTTCCTTGAATCAAAGGCAGATGCAAACATCAAGGTTCCTGCACAACACAGCCCCCCTCCTCTTTCCACACTGGGGTTAGCCATGATTCATAGGTAAAGATCCACTCAGGCTTCTCTTCCAGGGCCATCTCCTCAAGGAAATAACTGTAGACGAAGAGCACACCATTTATTTTTCAGTGTATTTTGCCATTAGTACAAAAATAAATCGTGGTGTCTGAGTGGAGCGGGTTGGGGAGCAGGTGGTGCTGGAGCAGCCAGTGAAACCCAAGGAATACTGAGAGACCTTTCCCTGCTGCCAACCCCTGATGAATTCAATGCTGCATTAGTGTTGTGTAGCTTTTGGACCTCCAAAAGGAAGTGTGCAGCAAATTCCTTAGGAGCTGAATGGAATAAGAGGGAAAAGGAGGAAGTGCTGAGTGTTTAGTTGAGGAATACCACTTGTCCCAAGCATGAAAGAGAAGTCATCCAGAGAGAGGAAGGAAGGACTTGTGCTTTTTCAAAGGAAAAAATCCTAAAGCGAGTGAGGGGAGTGGATTTCTGGATATCTCAGCATGAAATAAAATCCTGGCTTGCACATTGTCCCTGCCAGATGTTAAGTGCAGGAGGTAGGTAGAGCAAGAACTCTGAAATCAGAGCTGCTTAGAAGACAGCTTCAAGGTGGCAGGTGCTGACAGAGGAGCTGCAAAGAGAGGTAGGAATGGAACCCTGGGGCAGAGGAGGTAAAAAGAGGTGAATTTTAATGTGGTAGGTGAGCTAGACCTGGGCTGGGTTGAAAAGAACAAATTTGATTTGATGAACAACTGTTAAATGGACAGATTTATTCAGATCCAGAGAAGACTGTCCAGGACTTTGGGTAGGAAGCACATGGAAGAAGAGGAAGGCAGAAGCTCCAAGGCCTTGGCAGATGCAAGATGAAGGATGTTAAGTCTTAAAAATCCTGGAAGAACCAGGAGAGATTGAAGATTTGGATGAGTAATTCCAAAAGAAACAAGGCAAAGAAGAGGTCAAGAGTGTGGAGGAAAGGCCATGCCAGTGGTAGAAATGGCATAACAGAGAAAGGTTCCATATCCAGTTTTATTTCCAAGAAAAGCAGAGCCAAACCAGCAGAAAAATTGCTCCAAAATATTATTTGCATGGACAGTTAACCCCAAACTTAGCAATCAGGGCATCTGAGGTACAAAGCAATGCAGCCACTGCTCTTATCTCCCAGGGAAAGGCAGTTCTCCAGTGCCAGTCAGACCAGGTTGTTTTCCTTGGACATCTGGAAATCCCAGTGAGGAATACTGGAGGGGTTAATCCATCCTTGTTTTGCAATTGGATTAGCCAGCCCAGCTCATTCCTGTCCCTGTACCTCCTCAGTGGCACTGCAGTGTGTTTATAAAAACAGCAAACAAATCATTTGACAGCAAGGGTTGGAAGTAAAAATTTTTAAAAATGCCATACTTTCCCCATTAAATTTTGATAGTCTCCCAAAGGCTTTCAGTATATTGCACACGTCCAAGCTCTACCGCAGAATAATTGAATCATAAAGACTAATTCCATGTGTCTTCCGAGCCTGTGCACGAGTCAGGGAATGCTGTGGGCAGGCACAGGGTCCAGGAGGACATGGCACAGATATCCTTGAATTTCCCCAAGTGGATGGGAAAGCAGCACATGTCCTGTGGCAGCCCAAGGGGCAGCTCCTCTCTGAGCAGGAAACTCCGCTATTTGTTTAATAGCTTTTTAAAACAAGTGTTTTCTTTGCATGGCTTGGATATTTTAACCTTTCCTAACAGAAGGGTAATTCCATCAGCTTTTTGAAGGCTGTTTTTGGAGGTGCTCACAGGTGAGGTGAGCCAGTGGGGTGTAGCTTCACTACATCCTTGGGAATGTGGTGATGGACCTCCAAACTGCCCAGGGCCAACTCCAACATCTCCTTTGTCTGAGAAACTGGGCTGAGCTGAGTTTCAGACTCTGGAAATCAGCTTCTGGCTGATCTCAGACAACAGATGCAAGTTCCCAGATCTGTTAGGGAAAAAATTGGCTGGATTCAAGTATTTTTAGCCCTAGGCTTACGTATGGGTCCTGTATAGAAGAGAGAAGTTGAAAATAGCCATGGCAAGGTTTTGAAAAGCTGCTCTAGCTGGATATAACCAGTACAGTGCCACCAGTGGGAAACCCATGAGGGAGACTCTTCCCAGAGATCCTCCACTGCTGGTCAGCAGAGCTCACTCACACTCTTGGATGAACTTGTTGGATCTGTAAAGGATGATAAAAGAGAGAAAATATAGCAAGAAACCTCCAGCAGTTACGTTACAGTCAAGAGGATGATCCAAAAAGTCCAAGTTTTGTAGGTTCAAAGCCAGCAGGAGAAGCATGACTGCCTTTCCCTTTCCCTTTCCCTTTCCCTTTCCCTTTCCCTTTCCCTTTCCCTTT
>NC_031780.1:2907885-2931960 GCF_001522545.3 Parus major
CTGCTTTGGAGAGGCCTTGGACTTTGCCTGGAGAAGGAGGGGGTGTCATTTTTACAGGCAATACAAAGGTTCCTCACATTAGGGATTCTGAGGGAAGCTTTGGCTTCGCTCTGAAGCTGCAGTGCTCTATTCCAGGGATGACAACACTCCCAGACAATGTGTTTGCACTATCAGCACTGGCTCACAGGACAACCCAGCTCCCTCCTGGAAGCTGACCCTTTCTCATTGAAGCCACTGAGCTCAGAACATGGAAGAACAAATGAATCTTTCTGAATATCACTTCTTTTTTTGGTTGTTTTTTCCCCCCTGTATTTCTGTACTTGATCCAAAACCTCGTGGGTTTTTTTTTTTCATGTCTGTTACTTTCTTTATGATAATTTCAAATTAATTTCACCTGTAACCACACACTGCCCAAAGCTCTAAGTGTTGGATGCTACACTATAGACAGGGTTAAGCTTTTCCTACTAAAGCATTTAAGCCTCTGGAGTGCTGAAATGTAACCTAAACACCACCAGTTTACCCCAAAACATGAGGGCACTTTGCTGATTTAATTTCTTCATTTGTTATCATGAAATGCAAGTAATTAGAGCTTTGACCTCTTGGGTAGGGGCCAAGCTCTAAGTGTAAGAGGTAAACACAATAAATAAATACATGTAAAACATGATCTCCCTGCTCTGAAAACAGGGAGGGTTTTCTACGTTTCCAATGGAGTTGGGAGAGAATTCGCTGAACACTCCTGCACTTCATAGAGTCCCTGGTTTTAGTTACTAGAATAATAATGCAGGGACTGTAAATAGGGTTTATGACTTTTTATGAGAAAGCCATGTGATGCTTTTACAACTCTCACAAGTAATAAATGTCTACATCAATTTGATTGTTTTATGTGGGTTTTCTTCTTGCTTTACGCCATGGAATGGCTTGTGCTTCACTGGAAGGCCACTCGAAATTCTGACATTTCAAAATTTGGACTAGCGCCAAATCAGGAGAAAAAACTTTTGAAAGACACATTTGGTCTTCAACCACATAAAAAAAATGATTTGGAATGAAATAAAATAGCCTGTTCTGATAAAACCAAATCAGAACAAAATACCTTCTTTTTTAACAAACATTACTCAAAGCATAAAGTTAAATCACTTCTGTTATGAAAAGACACTTAGGACAGAAAATCAAGCCATTTCACTCTAACAAGGTCCAAACACAATACTTCAAACTAGTCAAAACAAATCTTTTAAAAAAAAACTGAAGCAAAACTTCATTGACAACAACACACTCTAATCGGAAGACTGGATTTCAACTGGATTTCCATTGAAAACTTGCCAGGGAAAAGGTTTTTTTTTTCCTGCTACCTCTAATCTGATGCTATCATGGACAGCAGTGTTTGGAGTTAAAAATTGCAGCAAGTTCTGAGGTCTCCCAGAATTTATTTTCCCTGACTCCAGCAGCACCTCTGGGCTTTGCCAGCTGTGAGTTGGAGCAGCAAGCAATGAGAAAATATCCATAAGGTGTTCCTAGTGTTGTTAAATAATTGGTGAACATCACTTGCACTGGCACGAGGTAAATCCCATCAGAAAGCTTTCCAGGAGCATCCATGGTTGATTCCATGGAAGACTTCCTGTGGATTGTTTTTCCAAACACTCCTACCACGCCTTTTCCATGCTATGCCCATAGAAAGGTGGGAAATGAGGGCAGAGGCTCTGGAAGCAGCGGCACAACCTCTTTCACTTGATGAAACCCACTAGAGCTGCTACCAGCAGGGTGTTCAGGCATGGATGATGACAGATCCTAGAGAAACTTTACCATTAATTGCTAAAATCCATTGCAATCAGTGCCTTCCACCGCTGAACTGCAGCTCTGAACGCACTGACCACAAAGGGACTTTAAATTACAACTCAGAAAAATCACTGGGGAGCCTAGAAACGTGCAGAGACGTGGACAAGAAAATTATTAGGGTCTGCACAAAGAGATTTTTTTAAGTTTTTATCAGGAAAAGCCGTGTCAAAGTAGGGTTTACTCTTTGGGCCAAGACCAGAGGGGTATTTGGTGGTCCTCATTTCCAGCAGAACTATAATGTCATATCACTTGTCACTAATATGTCTGCCTGGGAAGGGGACACAGCTCTTTGCATGAGCAAGCTTGTCTTGATGCAGAAAATTCCAGCAGTTTACACTTCTGCTCACCTTGGAGCTCTCACAGCACGTGCAGCACAGCTCTGCCTTCACACGTCATCTGAGGCCACATAATGCCAGCTCTGAGAGGAGTTTACTGCAACCTGAAGCTTCTTCCTGCAGAAATTAAATATTTTCCTTGTGAGATCACAGTTTTTTTGCTTAAAGGTTGCAAATGTGACCCTCGGTACCAGCTCATCTCGCGTGGCTTTGTGGTGACCCCGCTGCTCCACAACTTCCTTCGCTCTGCTCAAAGGCACAAAGATGCTCAGAGAGACCACAAGTGCCCTGGGTGGCTTGATGGGGCTGTTATCCAGAAAATATCCTTGGAAGTGTGTGCCAGCCTCAGGTGACTGTAGGATCCCCCACTTTCATTCAAGCCTCAGCTACTGCTCAAGCCAGGGCTCTTAAGATGCCCTGAAAAGGCAGTAAAGGATGACAGGGAAAGATGAGCATTGTGGGTGGGACAGAAATGGCCCAAAACAAATGGAAAAAAACCCCAACAAACTGTCAAAACATTTATAGACTCCCTGATAATTTAACAAGGGCGGGGAGGATCAATTTACAGATAGTGTCTCCTTCTCTCCTCACTTCTCCCTGCAAGAAAATAAATGATGAACTGAAAAGGGGAGCGAGCGGCAGAGTGAGTTTGGGAGAGAGTAGCCAAGAGTTTTATTACAAGCCTGTTCCTCATTAAGGCCTTAGCAGCCTCACACACAAAAGCTAATTACTGTTTTTATGTCATGTTATTTTGATTCATATTTCCTGTCTGGAAAACAGACGGGAGTTTTGGGCAGACGGCCAAGGTGAGGGCCATGGAATCGCACAAGCGGGAACCTGCCCCGGCCGTGGAACAGAGGAGACAAGAGCCTTATTTTTTAGGATTTTTTAAATTTTTTTTTCTTTTTTTTTGTTATTTTGAGGAGGAAATGGGAACTTTCCATGTAGGCGTAGTTTGCTCCCAAAAAATTGTTGTTCTCCAGGGGTAGTGGAAAGAAAGAGATGAACCAGCACTCGGCTCTGGTCAGGAAGTGCCCTGCCGACAGGGACGTGTGGCTTTCCAGGCCTGGGCACCTCTGGTGTCCCCCAGGCTTGGATGGGAGGGAAAGTGAGAGCTTCACAACCAGGGCAACTTTTAGGAAACAAATGAATTCTCCAAGGACCCAAATGCTATTCTTGTCCTCTTATCAGCACAGTGGTGATCTCCACAGGGCTCATGTCAAAGTGCTGTGGGAGGGAAAACAAAAACAAGTGGCCAATGCTGATGCTTCAGGTTTCCATGAGGTGGCAGCAAGGAAAAAAAAGAGAGGTCCCATGAACTACCCCTCTGCTCCACAAGAATTTAATCCAAGAATGTTTTCTGCCTACATAAATATTTCATCCTTATTTACTTTCTCATTTCAAAAGCTTTCAGTGTGTCACAGGCAGACCTGAAACCAATCTCTGTCCCCACCTTCAGGGAAAGTGAAATTAATTTATAATTTGGAAGAGAAAGAACAGACTAAATTAGTGGTGTGAAGCCACATAATTTTACTTTTCATCTGATCAAGAGAGAAACCATCTCAGTCTCAGCAGCAGTGGAGCTTTTCTTCTGCACCACTGCATTCCAGACTCTCTGTAAATGGAATATCATGCACACTGTTAGAGCTCCAAATTCCAGCTGAGAAATGGTGATGAATAGGAAATTACTGGTCAGAGCTATTACAGGTATCTGCTCTAAATAGGGAACAATAAAAAATATTCTATAAAAATTCAAAGATGTTATATAACCCACAGTGAATCATTCCATTGCTCAATGACATCTCCATTTCTGTTTGCATATTTCTTGCATTCCTCTAGCTTAAGGTAAATAATTAATTACTCCTACTAAGTTTTAAAAGAACCAAAAACAGTATAAATATACTACTCAAAATTAATGGCATTCGAACTGGACAAATAGATCACAAGAAAGCTTCATTTTTTCTGATCTGAGCAGCAGAATCCTAATTCAACAACTCAAAGATTAAACATTCCATTTAGGCATCCATCACCACCTGTTGCTTTGCAAGATGTATGGCTGGAAGCTCATCCCTTAGGCTGGTGATGAAGAGAAGGGACATGAACAATCACTAAAAGTTTTCCTTTTTTAAAAAAGGAATCCTTCCTAATCCCATTGCATGGCTAAGTGCTGCTGCCAAACTCCCAGCCTTTCCTGACCAACAGATGCCAAAAAAGATGGCATTTAGAGGACCTTTTTCTGTAATCTGACTGTTTCCAGGTCAAAATTAATCTCTAGAGGAATTTAATATTTCTTTTTTTCTTTGCATGCTCCACTCAAATGCTCCAGCTTTGAGGTGTAGCCCCCACGTTTTTGAGCAAGTCCTGGGACAAGAATCCAGCACAAACTACAAGGCAAATATCTGATGGGCAAAATATCCAATTACCCACCTGGGCACCAAGCCAAACATCAGGGGCCACGTTCTCACCCTTCTCCCAGGACACCAGGGAATATCTAATATTTTATAAGGAGCCAGGATAGAAGATTTGTTTCAGAGTCAACACGTGGAGCTGCAATCAGAGTTTCTCCATGCTCAGGAATTGAGGGTGCAGGGTCAAGGCTCTTGCAGACAGAGCTCATCCTTCCTTCTGGAGCCCTCAATCCCTGCCAGGCTCCTGCCAGCAGAGAGGGAACCGCTGCACGCAGAGGAGCCATCCCACAGAGCTGACAGGGGGATAAACAGGTAGAAACAGTGAGAAGCCACAAAAGAAATATTACAGAGATCCAGGCTGCAAAGATTATATTGCAGAGATTGATGTTTGACCCCTGTAGCTGTTTTCTGGAGCTGGAGCCCTCACCCCCCTTGGAGACACCACACTGTGTTCCAGACCCCATCCCAGGAAAGCTGCGGGGATGCAATCAAGCTCAGGATGAAAATTGAAATATTTTACACCAGAGGAAGAAAACAGCCTCTTGGTTTTGTTATTTTTTTATTTCCCCCAGCTATTCCTGCTGCTTGATCCTCCCTTCTCTCCTCAGCATCTCCCACCCTGGCAGTTCCACCACTCTTTCCAGCCTGAGCACGGCTCTGCTCTGAGCAAACAAGTGCTTTACGAGCAGACTCCAGCACAGAGAAACACGGGGCTGCACAGAGAGAAAACTCTGGTTAACTTTAATTAAGTTTGCATTACTTTTCCCAGTAGGACCTCAAATTTAATGGTATTACGTTTTAAACTGTTTGGCAAGTCTTGAGAAAACAGTTTAGTGCATTTCACTAGTAAAAACAAAAGCTGTGTAATAAACCAAGACTGTGTTGAACCAAAATAAGAAGACATTGATCCTTCTGAGCGTGCAGAAATGTCTTTTGAAAGATGACACTGTTGACTGTGTGCCGGGACTGAGGGCTCCTTTTCCAGTTTGTCCTTATTTTCTCCTGACCCAAGCAAAATTGCCACCCTCTCCATTGTGAACCTGACTTGAGAAAGAGGGCAGGAATATCATTAGCACATTAGAAAGACAGCTTAAAAAAACCCCACGCACCTATTTTTTAAATTTGCAGACCCATAAAAATCATCTTCTGCTTGGGATCACAATGAGAAGAAGGGGGATAAGGAAAGCTGCACTCCTTGCAGCCTGCTCCCCTCTCTCCTGCATCCCGAGTCATGAAGCACAGAGCCCTGGGTATGCAGGAATGGGATAGAGAAGCTCATTTAGAGGTCAGAAACACCAAATGTAACCACTGGATGACACCCCAGCTATCACCACCTACCCTCTACTGGGAACAGGAAATTGCTGGATATCACTTCTGGTAAATGCTGACTCGTTAGTGGTGAGTAAGAGCCTGGTCCGAAGCCCACTGAAGTCAATAGAAAAGGTGTCCCCTGACTTCAGTGACCTCTGGATGAGTCTCTAACAAGCTGGAGCTGTGACTCCTGCAGCTCTGCTGGAAAGAGAAGGGAGACAGAGGCCGCCAGGAACGTGGCACGGGGTGAGGGCAGGGATTCAGCGACCTTGTTAACAGGTCAGAATGGTCCCAGCTGCTGGAAAGGACACAGAGAGACCTCAGAGCTTTGTGTAATCACCTGAAAGGACTGCAGAGTGATGGCGAGGCACAGAGGAGGCTCCTCCCTGCCCTGTCCATGCTGTGCAGCCGCTCTGGGATCCCTGGGATGTGCGACCTCAGATAACGTTGGGTTAAGGGAGAACATTTTCTCCCGCGGTGACCTTGGGTCCATCCTGTGAAATGAGATACCCAAAGCTGTGCGGGGCCTGATCCAAAGCTCACTGAAATGAACAGGAATGTTTCCATTGGCTTGCCTGGGCACTGGATCTCTAAATATTTGGTAACTCAAATCTAAAATGAAAGCTTTTTTTGAAGCTTTAATTAAATTCCTGTGCTAATTCAGAAAAAGGATCATTTCAAGGTCAAGGACACTGCAATTATTTCTTTAAAATCTTCTTATGACTCACTGTTTATGGGGTTGACTCTTATTTTTTTCCCTTAAAGTTACTGCAAAGATCCTTATTTAAACTATAAATTGAATTAAAACCTCACATTTAATATTTAGTTATGATGTGGTTAAAAATGTTATGTGCCAGGCAGTTGCTCCTTTATTTACTTACAATGTTGTCTTTAATGAATGCCAAACCCATGCAGCTCAAATGAGCAAGCAGATGCCAAGTTATTAACAATTATTACCTTTTACAGTAATTTTTGGCAGCCTTTCACTTTTTTGGTGGTCTAATAATTTCAAAACAGGGAACTTTGAAATATTACACCAATCCCAAACAGCACTGTGGATTGGTTGACTTCCTCTTTTCTGACTTATTCCAACTTGTTTCCTATTGTGAAATATTTTTCCACCCAACATTTGCCCAGCATGGAGTGAGGTTTACCCCTGCAGCTAAAAGCCATCTTCCTGATGAAAAATAACAACTCCAGAGGTCTCCAGACCATGTCCAACTACTGTGTGCAGCACACAGAAAGGACAGTCAAGAGCCCAGGGCGGGACTCAAAGGGAGCCCTGAGCTCACTCTCAAGGTAAACAAAAATTTATGAAATTAATGGATCCTCCCAAATCAGGATAAACTCTGCCATGTCAAGGGCCACATTTACAGCCCCAGGTGAGGCCTCTTTCCCTGCTAAATCAAAGCAAAAAATCCCCCAGGGTCGTTGCTCAAAGCTGGAGGGATCTTCAGAACACGGAGCTGGTTTGAGCTGGGTTTATCTCAGCACAGCTCACGGTTTTGGTGTGTGAGCAGGGAACTGTGCCATCCACGGAGGCTCTGAGGTTCCCCTTGCCATCCCAGCTCTTCTCCTGCTCTCTGTAGGGTCTTCAGAGCCAGTTTGGTCCCTTTGTGTGCTGGCTGGGAGCAGGCAGGGCTCAGCCATGCTGCACCCACATGGGAGACGTGGCTCATTTGCAGTGTTCCTCTCGTTTTTGTGCTTCTCCATTCCTCAATAATGGCAAATTTTCCAGTTTTCTTGACTTTTCAAAGGTTTCTCTTGATTTGTTTGTGGTTCTTAGATTTTGTCATTGAAGCACCCTTGTCTTCTGCTGACACTCAGGTGTTGTATTTTCCTAAAGCAAAGCTTTCACTCTTCATTTCTTGTTGGAAAAAAAATCACTTCACTGTGTTCATTGCATTACAGGAAAGCCCTTTGACAATGACATCATTTTAGAAATAAAATTGTTGATAATAGTCAAAACCTATGAAAAACATGGAAAAACCCTGGAAGGCTGTGGTGGTGCCACAATCACAGCGGGGAGGAACTCACACGTGTGGATTCGTGTGGGCAGTGGTGTTTAAGAACCAGCTTTTCCTCCCTCCATCCAATCCTAAATATGAATTAGCATCCCCTTGTCTCGGGACACGTGCCCAGAAACCTTGATGGTGAAGCTGCAGCAGGGTGGAGAACAGGGTTGGGTTGGAAGTCACAAAAATGCTGGTGTTCACTCCTGAACAGCTGAAGAGTTTGTGCTTCCCTCTCTCTCCAAAGCTCAAGAACCATGGCCAAATTCAGGATTGGTCTTTATGGGGCACCTCCTGCTTTTCTCAGGTTTAAATCTGACCTCCACTGTTTATAAACCCTGGTGTTAACCCTGCTCTGGACCTGCCAATCATTTTTACTGTGATAATTATTCCTCTCGGTGCAGAGCCTTTGTTTCCATGGGTTTCCAGAGGCTGATGAGTTTTCCAGCTGCCTCTGGAGTCAGCACAAATGGCTCTTTCTCTGTGTTGGACACTGAGGCTTTCCAGTATCACTTCAACAAGGCAGAATGGGCTTATCCAGAGCCCCAAATTTATCACCCTATTGGCAGAAGAAACTGTTCAATTTTTGGTTGATAGTCACCAACTGTGTAACTAAAAGAAGGGCAGAAAAAGACCTTGGATGGTGTAATTTGGGTCTAAAGGTTTTAATTTCTCATCTTCATGTCTTGGGCACTGATGTTTAATGGAAGTTTCTGGGTGGGAGTTTTGTATCACTATTGAAACAACCAGATTATTTTTCCTTCTTAATTCTTGGATGAGAGAATTTCAGGGCAAAACAACTTTTCCAGCATTTCATGTATTTAAAGTTAATTTGTCAGTGTCATAGATACTAGATTTTTAGGACAAAAACCAGATGCTGAACAAAAGGAAAATGAAATACTGACCCTTATCATCAGCTGTCAAAGCTGCTTGTCTCCCTTTTGAGCGTGCCATAATTCATCCTGAAGAGAGGGTGCATTTTATTTATTTTTTACACTCTAAAATATCTCAAGTGGATTAGATTCTGCTCCTCTAACTTAAACCCTTGAAGGATGTTTCCCATTGCAAGATGATGTTGCATAACCAAAGCGAGATTTAAAAAGTCACTGGGGTAAAGTCTGTAAAATTTATGGTGTAATTTATTAAAGGGACACAGTCTGCTACTTTTTATAGCGCTGTATGTGCCGTGTACAAGGGTAGCAGCACCCCAGCGAGCAGCTCTGGGTGGGATTGAGAGTCAGCAAAACGTTTCCATTTACATATGGTAGCAGTTTATTAGGAAAGCAGTTTATTAGGGAAAGAGATTCAAATATTTAAAGTTCCGCTGGGAGAAGCCTTGAACACCTCTTTCCCAGGTCGAGAAGAGAATTACAGAGACAAGCTCAGCTCCTGAGCTCTCCCATCCTGTCTGGACCAAACGTTTTCCATCCAAATTTGTCCTTCCAAAAATCTCGTTGACACCGGGGACAAGCAGCCACTGCAGATTTGTTTTCTCCAGAATATGCTGGGAGCAAGGAAAACCTAAAAGTAAAACCCCAGGAGACAATTTTACCCAGAGAAGCTGTGGCTGCCTCATCCCTGGAAGCGTCCAAAGTTGGGTGGGCTTGAAGCCATCTGGGACAGTGGAAGGTGTCACCACCCATGGCAGGGGCTGGATGATCTTTAAGGTCTCTTCCAACCCAAACCAGTCTGTGACTCTGATTCTAGGAGATCTAGGAATGGCAGTGGCTGTGCTCATGAAACCTCTGCACATTTATTCTTCTTTTCTGGAGCCTGCAACAGCTCAGAAGCCACCACAGCCTGATTTCCTGAGAAACTCCTTCCAAGGTGAAGCTCTCCTACTTAATAATCCTTAACTAATGTTGTTATTTCTGCTGTCATTCTGCTCATCAATAATAATGCTCCCCCACGTGCTGCAATTAATTCCTGTGCTGCAGCAGCACCTACTTTATCCAGGATTAAGGCTGTGTCGTGTGAAGCGTTTCACAGACAAATAACAAAGAGTTCCCTTGTAACCATTCCTTTGAAAACAACATTTCCTGTTTCGAGGCTGAGCAGAAATGAGACCACACAAGATTTACAATGAGGGAAGAATTGATTACAGAGCTTAGCAGCCATTTTCATTTTTTAGGTTTATTGTTATTGTTATTGTTTTTGTTATTATTAGTTTGAGGCTAAATAATTCACGAAGAGTTGACTTCTCACTTGGACTTTGGAGGTCACAAAGAGCTTTTAATGGCACTGATAATTTTCAGAAGCTTAAGAGCAAGCTGCACACACTAAAATACCTCCTTTTCTTTCACACATGGTGTTTGCACCCTACCCTGTATCCACTGGAGACTTACAAGAGGTCAGATTTGGTCGGGTACATTCCTTCGATTTTGTAACCACTTACAGCTCTGGAGGACACCAAGATTATAGCCTTGACAAGCCCAGAAAACATATTTTAGACATTTTCTTGAAATTGCTCTTTCTGTAATTCCGAGCCCTGTGTAGTTATGGAGTCATGAACTCCACGGCAAGTGAGAAAAAAAGTGAGAAAAAAATGACCACTGACTGCAACAGGGGCAGCGTTAAATCAGAGGTTTTGAGGGTGTTGGCTCTCTTGGCAGGGTTAAATGAGAAGTAGTTTCAAGAGCTCTGCAGCAACCTTTCAAAACCTCCCTGAAAATGTCCTGCTGTGCACACTGAGGACATGTGTTGGTTTATTGTGCTGTTCCTGCCCCCCAGATGGCTCCAGCATCTTAAAACACATTTCCATCCTCATCCCAAAAAAACCTTCATTGCCAAACTCACACCCTGCTGTTGCTGTGTCCTTCCCAATCCCTGCTGTCCATCCTCAGCCATGCCTCTATAGATACATTTGAGATTGGGTGAAAAAAAATAATTTATGCTGAATGTGAGGTTTTATTTAAAAAAATATATAAAAAAATATTATATTTTAAAGCTATGTTTTTCTGAAAATTATTGTCTGTTTCCCTCTCGTCTTTGAGATCACTGAAGACAGAGGAGTCCACCAGCCTGAGCTCTTCAAATCTTCTTGAAGAATTGAAATTTGGATTGTGCTTAGAGAGGGCCAGATTAAATTCCCTGGAAGAGTACAGGATGAGAGCAGGAGGATTCCTAGTGTCACTCTCAGGAGGAGAGTAGCACAAGAAAATCACTCATTGCTTGTTTGTGTCCCTGGTGTTTTTCAAAACCCTTCAGAAATGGACCAGTTTGAGAAAGCCACAGGAGATGTTGGGATCTTTGCAAAGGAGGGATAAGTTCAGTGGAAATTCCCCTTCTCTGTCTTATTCCCAGAACTGGACAGGAACTTTCTGTCTGAATTGCGTTCTGAGATTTAGCCACACTCCTCTCCCTTTTTCTTGCCACGTTCCTTTATTTTGGTCCTATTTTCTTGCCAATTTTTTCCCTCTTCTTCATGGGGAGGAGAGGGAAAGGAGAAAAGGCTTTTGTAGTCATCAAAACATGTCCCATCGCTCTATTTAGAGGCTGAAAGGGTGGCAAAGAGGCTGAGCCAGTACTTTTATCCAGCTGCTGGCAAGAGGCAGAGTCGACCTTCCAGGTCCATCCCACCACGTCCCTCCAGCACTGGGGGATGCTCCCTGTAAGGTCCGCCTTGGCAGCCAGGGAGAGGGCAGAGAAGCGAAAAGCAGCCCTTGGGGAGTCTGTTATAACAGATTTCCCTGGAACTGTGTGGTTAAATATCCTAAAATGCTACACAAGGGTGGAAAATTGCTTGGGGGGGCCAGATGGAAACATCCTGCTGGCTGCAGTCAAAGCACGAGCTGCCAGATGGGAAAGGCTGGCCAGGACACCAAAACTGGGATGAGGGTTCCATGGAGGCAGAGATATCTGCAGGGATTATCCATGGAAATGGAGAGGAACGGGCTGCTGTGGTGTGAGACACGTGTGAGACCACACAGACCCAGCAAAGGCAGCTCTGGGCTGGCAGAGGGCGAGGAGGAGATGCTGCACCAGTGTGAGGTGAGCTGGAGCTTGAACTGGTGCTGACTGGGGGGAATAAAAGAATTCCTGTTTCCCTGTACACTGGTCACAGCACATTAAGGGATACTCTAACAGTATTTAATTAATCAAATTAAAAATTTAATTGTGCATTCATAACCAACGATACCGGCACAATATCACAGAATCCAGACCTTAAATGTTGCATTAATCTTTTTGACTTGGAGACCCTGTCCTTAAAAGAAAAAAAAAAATAAAATATAAAATTAATAAATAAAAAGGAAATGTGCTGGTTCATTTAGAAATGAGGACTGAGAGCAAATAAACAAATTATTCAGGCATCCTAAATCTGTATGCAGCAGCCATATTTTAGAGTAATGCTTCCTCTTCTAAATGAGTTATAAATGGAAAATAAATATTTAGGAGATTTTTATAAGAAAATTGCAAACATGACTAGAATGTGTCAAACATCAGTTAAAACACATCAGTCTGAGGGTTTATAGCTGGTTATAAACCTGGGCTATGAGCAACTTCTGGTCTCTATAAAAATGATTTGCCATTTATTAAAATGGCTATTTTGTGCATATAAATAAACGTGGCCTTTATTAAGTGTTTATAAGTGCATCATTAATCGACAGTGTTATTATTCTGGAGCAGGAATGTTGAATTTTGGGCTTGTTCCCTGCCAACAGCCATAACCAGTGAAGGATGGCAAAGTGTGTCCCCTTCCCAAAGAACAGCCTGACACGTTTCCACAAGCATCCAAACTCTCCAGCCCCACAGGCTGCAGGCTGCAAATTGAGGGATAAACACCTTAGGCCTGAATAAAATTAAAATAAAAAGGAATAAGAAGCTGCAATCATAGAATCATTTAGGCTGGAAATGGATGGCTGAGTCCAAGCATTCCTCCAGCACTGCCAAGGCCAATCACGTCCCCAAGTGCCACATCCATGCGGCTTTAAAATCCCTCCAGGGATGGGGACTCTGCTGCTGTCAGGGCTGGACAAACCCTTCCATGAAGAAATTTCCCCAAAAATCCTTTACACTTTGTCCCACAGCCATCTCCTGAATCACCTGGGAATTTGTGAGTGAAGTTTTAAAACCTCAATTTAAAAATTTGACATTGCAGGGGAATATAGGTGGGAAGTATCTATGTTAAATCAGAATAAAGCTAATTCCTGTGGGTAAGGATTTATTCCCTGTGGGAGCAATGGACAAATACCACCAGCTGCTGTGGTTTTGAGTAGATCTCCAGTGTTTCTGAGCAGATCTCCAGTGTTTTTGAGCAGATCCCAGTGTTTTTTAGCAGATCCCAGTCTTTTTGAGCAGATCCCAATGTTCTTGAGCAGATCCCCACTATTTTTGGGCAGATCCCAGTGTTTTTGAGCAGATCCCAGTGTTTTTGAGCAGATCCCAGTGGTTTTGAGCAGATCCCAGTGTTCTTGAGCAGATCCCAGTGTTTTTGAGCAGATCCCCAGTGTTCTTGAGCAGATCCCAGTGTTCTTGAGGAGACCCCAGTGTTTTTGAGCAGATCCCCAGTCTTTTTGAGCAGATCCCAGTGTTTTTTAGCAGATCCCAGTGTTCTTGAGCAGATCCCCAGTATTTTTGGGCAGATCTCAGTGTTTTTGAGCAGATCCCAGTGTTTTTGAGCAGATCCCAGTGTTTTTGGGCAGATCCCAGTGTTTTTGAGCAGATCCCAGTGTTTTTGAGCANGCAGATCCCAGTGTTTTTGAGCAGATCCCAGTGTTTTTGAGCAGATCCCAGTGTTTTTTCCAGCCCTGCCTGACGGTGCTGTGGAGGAAGGGCTGTGGAAGGAGCTCACCCGTGCCTTCAGGGCACATCTTTTGCCTCTCCCAAACCCCCTCGTGATCTGGGAAGCGGCCCCGAGGGCACATACCATTGTCCTGAAGTCAAACTTTATTATTTTTGTAAAGAACAGGCTACTTGAGACCTCGTTTTCTTTTGAACCTGGGAGAGCCCATCTGTTAAGTAAAAAGATCCTATATATCACCCTGCTAATAAGTTTTCCTCAGCAGTTGCTAAAGTCAAGTGTTAGTCTTCAGCTGGAGTCTGATTAAAAAAAAATAAATAAAATAAATAAATATATACCACTGGCTAGGAGATGAAAAGTATCCTTTCAGTCACTTTATAAACTTACCTCCCACCCCAAAAAGAATTAATATTTCAAGCCATGGAGAAAAAAGAGCTGAGATTTCAGCAGAGGAGAGAGGGTTTGTATGGGGGAATTTTGATCTTTTTAGCCCCTGAATAAAGATTTCTTCGATGGGTTATTCAGTGTAGAAAATCAATTTATGCTGTATTAATGTCATGGCTTTTCCTACAAACCTATCATGTGAAATACCAAGAGAAAATGTTTTTATGACGAGCAGCAGCCTCCAATTGAGGGGGAATAGGAAGGTCATAGGGACAATATTTTCTTGGGGTTGTTGACACATTAATTTTTACAGGTTGGACACTGGCAAGAGATAAAATTGAAGCCTTTTCTTCTCTTGAGGCCCTTGCCACCATCTGATCTCTGATGTCAAGGCAAACACAGTTTTGATCTCTTTGATATCTTTTTTCTCCCCTCCATTTTCTTTGAGGGAAGTCCAAGTTTTTAGTGCTGGGCTGTGAATTAGGTCTCTGCTGTTCTGTGAACTGCAGGGAAACCTATGGAAAGGCTCAGTGAAGTCTCCAGGGTCATAAATCCCTCCCAGGACCATCTTAAAGAGTTCTTATCTGAACATCTCATGTTTCATGGGGTCCTGAAGAACAGTCTGAACACACTCAGCACACGGTGTCTGAGCTGGCCATCCTTCCCTGCTCGCTTTTCTTGATGTTTTGGAACATAGATGTGAGATTTTTTTCCCCCCTTTTTTCCCAATATATTTCCACTGTACAGGAAAAAGAGTTTGGAAAATGGGATTAATATATGTTATGTTAATATTCATACACATCCTCGTGAGAAGAGGTGTTACCAGGAACTGAAGGTACTCAGAAATTCAGTTTTATTAGGGATTACTCCAGAAGCATGGTGTCCTTCAGCAGCTGGATTTGACATGTTTTTGAGAATCATACACCCTGTCACAAATCCCACTCTGAGGACTGCCAGGCTGTTTAGGCAGAGATTTTTCCAGGCTGGGATTTATATTCTAAGTGGGCATTTAGAATGCTCCTCGAAGGGGAGTCCCATGGTGGTGCAGATCCTGCTAAGCAGCAGGGCTGCACTGCTGTAAATCCCAGACAGCCCCAGGAGCATGCACAGGAGCTCTTTGAATATTCCTCCAAAGCAGAATTTATTTTCCAGTGCAGATAATCCTCCCCTGGTGTCTGTGAGAAGAAGCACAGAACATAATCCTTGCCTTGCCCCACATCTGCCATGTCCTCCCCGGCTGCTTTGTCCTCTCATGACCCTCACTGCTGCTTCAGGAACAACCAAATGCTTGGAAATTTAGGTTGGAAATTCCTCCCCATTTCCAGCAGGACCTGCCTGTCAGCAGGATGTTTGTTCTTGCTTCCCAGATGGCCTTGACATTAAGGATGGTGCTGTACAAAAGGTGCTGTGTGGTACAGTGAGGTCTCCTGAAGGTTTGGACTCACTGACTCCAAAGCGCTTGCCCATGGCTGAATTAGGGCTGTAATTAAAACACCACCTAAGCAATTAGGCACATAATTACTGCTCATAGCCATGGTGATGATGCCCATGATGTCCAGTATAACATGCACGGAGCCCAGCAATGACAGGAGGCGTTTACAGAGGCTCCTTTGGCTTAGAAAGTGGAAGATGTTGGGTAAAACCATCTCCTCCAGGGCACACGGAACAAAGCAATAAATAATGGGATGAAAGCAGTGGAAAGCTTTCTGGTGGGATGGGCTGGGCACTGGAACAGGATGGGCTTTTCCCTGGTGGGGGGCACTGAGTTTCCAGGGCAGGCGTTTGCATGAAAAGGGATTTGTTTGTGTGGGGAATCCTCTGCATGGATGAACACAGGGATTGCTGTCTGCCCCACCAAGGGTTCCAACCCTCACTCCATCCAGCACAGGAGCTGCTCCAGGGGCTGGAACTGCTCCCAAAGCTCTCATGTGGCTGGGGTAGAGGATCCAGCACCAGGGCAGGGAGTACACACAGCCCAAAAAGCACGGGAATCACTCCCAAACCAGTTACCAGGTACTGCCTCTGCCTGGCCTCTGGAATGTGGCAGCATTCACAGGAAACCTTTGGTGTTGAGGTGAGGAGCTTCCTTTTATCTCAGGTGGGCCATAGCTCTGCAGAAATGCATTCTTTTAATTATTTTATAATTTGGAAGAGACTTTGTGTGGAGATGGGCTTGGGCCCCCCGGGTTGTGATGGGGCAGAACTCATCTTCAGCTTCCTCAATGCCAAACCCTCCCAGATTTAGGGTGGGGAAGGTGAAGGACTCTGCTTCCTCCCCTTCAGATGGCTCCAGGAGAGGAGAGATTTCTCAGTGAAATACGATTATTTTTCTCATTAAAAATCCAAATTATTTTTGCTTTACTCTTCCAGAGCTGCCTGCTGAGACATGGTTCATGGTGCTGCTCCCCTTTGTGAGCGCCCCAAATGCTTCTGGGGTTGCACACACATCACTGAACTTCTCTTCACACCTTTAATACGTGTTTATTTGAACATGAGCACAGCAATATAGGGACACAAACCCCAGCACCAGCTGTGCTCTGGGCTGCACAGAAGGCCACCTAGCTCTTTTGGCAGGCTCCTCTTGCTGCTGGCTGAACCCTGAGGTCCCTGTTAATAGGATAGCACTGTTTATTATCTCGTGGAGATCATTATAAATAGATGCTGTTAAAGATAATGCCCCACTGTAAACAAAGGCACCAGATGAAATCACAGTATTTAATTAGCTGCTGTCGAGGTATTTCTTGTTAGGAGGAAAGAATTCAGCAGCCAACACTTCGCTGAGACAAAACCATCCAAACCATCCTGGAGACAGATCCTCTATAAAAAATGCTTCCATTTACACAAGAAATCATGCCTTGCCTGTTCTTTTTATCAGTGGATGCATGGATTTGGATCCCCTGACAGATCCAAACCTTGCCATTTGTAAACCTTGCAAAGCCTTATAACAGAGAGTTTGTTCCTCAAAGAGGAAAACGGAGACACAGGAGACATAAACAGGTCGTGCTGGCACCAGCTTTTTCAGTAGGTTGCCCATTCAGATTCAGATTTATTAGTCTGGAGACAAATGTCTCTTTGGGGGAATGGAAACCAAATGTTGTTGGCATTTCATGTATCATAGCCACTGCAGAAAACACGAACTTAGCAAAAAACGGGAAATTTACCCCCCAAAAAGCTTGCTGTTCCATTTCCCTCAAAAGTGCTAGACTTCATCAGAGTCCCATCACAAAACCCCCTCCTTCCCCTCTGCTTCCTAAATGAGTGGAAACTGAAAATTACTTGCAAATTGCTCCTTCCCTGTGATTTCATGGCGTTCCCCTTGGAACAGCCCCTGGCCTGGCAGCTCGGTCCCTGCTCTTGCCAAGGACAGGAACAGGATGGTCCAGGATCCCAGGGAGGCCTCAGGGCGAGCTGTGGTGAGGATTTATTCCCTCTGAAGGGGTCACAGGGACGTGGCAGTCACCGCAGGAAGAGCAGAGAGGCTGGGACAGGGACAGGAGACAGAGCAGAGGGAAGGTTAACTCTTGCATCACCTGAGCAAGCTCTACAATCCTCTTTTGGGGTCAAAATCAGAAGAAAGCCCGTCTGCATTTGGAGAGTGCAGTGCTGGTGGCAGAGCTCTGGTGTCCAGCACTCCCAGGAAAACGCTGGAGTCTGCACTCTGTGGCTTTGTGTCCAGCACATGGAGAAGGACATGGATCACATCCTGTCTCCTACATTAAGAAAATGTCAATGACAGAGGGACAGAGCAAAGCCACCACAGAAAACAGCTCTGCTGGTGAGGAGCTGTGCATACACGGGACACACCTCACACCTTCATCCCTTCCAGGTGACCCCATATCAACATCTGCAGAGACCCAAATCCCCAGCTGCCATCCTTTGAGCTGCCAGGGCCGCCCTCAGCATCAGGATGAAGCTCTAATTGTGCAGGATGGAGGATTTCAGGGAGCAGGCCCCAGAGGAAGCGTGGCTCAGGCAGAGGCAGCAGGAAGAGAAGTCAAGCAGGGCAAAAGGTCTGACTGCAATTTCCCTTCCAGAGAACGGGAAGAGTCATCTGGGCAGGGAGAAACCCTCATTGTCCTGAGTCAGCCTGCAGCTTTCCCTGTTGAGCATCAAGGAGGAGCAGCAGCTGTTTCGTGTAAATCTGCCACAGGACAGAAACATCCAGAAGGTCGGATGGCCAGATGTACAGATAGGGATGGGGAGACAGAGGAAATTGCCTTTTCCCCTGGAGGGTTATCAGGAAGGGGCTTTCATTAGCACTTTGGATGCAGGAAATGCAAGGCCTGAGAGCTATTAATAGAAATGGCCTCTTCCATGGATGCTGGAGGCCACTGGGCCTCCAGGAATGAGGAAAAGACAAATCATTTTAGACCCACAGAGGCTGTTTCATCCATGAGTGAAGCCAGAAGAAATTCCTACCTGTTCCCTGCCACCAGGCTGCTGGCATTCAGTTAATTTTGCAAACTCTCCCTCAGGTTGATGTCCAGGAAAGAAGGACAAGGGGGAATTTGGCTGTGGAAATGCTGCTGAGGGGATGTGTACAGAGCTGCTGAGGCTGATTTGGGTTAATGCAGGCAGGATTTTTGAGGAAGGTGGCTGTGTTTGGTGAGTGACTCTGGAGAAGGGCTATGAGTTTGTGAAGGATGACTTTTCCCAAGTCTCATCACATGTGCCAAGGCCTTGCTGTCCCACATGCTTTGTGCAGTGCTGGACAAATGTGTGCTGACCATAAAAGGGGAAAAACCCACCAAAACCAGGTGCTGAAAAACTGAATAAACCTCTCTGCTTTGTCATGGACAGCCTTACAATTGTGCAACAGGAGGGACAGAAGCACTGTGGTCCCTATAACCAATTATCTCAGGGGCTCTGTAAACCACAGATCTCTCATTGCCCTCACAGAGATGAAAGAATAAATTCATCAAACTCAGATAAATTATCAATTTCCCAGTTTTGCCGAGTGTAGAGGACTCACCATGAAGGGCCAGTACCAGCCCTGTAAATTCCTGAAGAAGGTTGATTTTTCTGTGACAAGACAAAAAATGAAAAGTCAAGAGAATATTTTACCTTAACAATTGTGTAAGGCAGCAGAGCATCTGTAGTGCCCATCTTTTATTCCTACAGGGAGAACTCTTTGCCTCTTCCCAGCTTCACTTTAGCAACAATCTCCTTTATGTTCCCAGAGATTTACTCTTCTCCTTACTCCCCTAGTCTGTGAAGAGGATATAATATTTAGCTACTGCACAGATTAATGTCAGGCTGCTGCAGAGATGCAAAACCCTCTGCTAGTGCTGTGTAATTACATTATTATGGTCCTATAATAACACAGGCAAACCCATTTCATTTAAGTGTTGGCAAGGGTAACATCCCACTGCATGCAAAAGTTCATTCCCTTTCTTTTCCAGTCTGCTAAAATGGCAAAACACTTCTACCTATTCCCTGTGGCAGTAGCATTTACAGTAGTTAAAAATAGCAAAGCAGAATTAGCTCAAAATAATGAAAACAGAGCATTATATTGTCATGTTCCCTACGCTGCTCTTGCTGAGTAGCTGGCCCTGAGGAAGAGGAAAAAGGGAAAAAAAAATCATGCAGGATAAACCAGATTTCTCCAACCTGCAGGAAGACACAGGACCAGATGCTCTCATTGCACAAAAATAATTTCTCTTAATTTTAGCCACTCCTTTGCTTTGAACAGTTTGCACTGATCATTAACTACCCCCATTGGATCAACGTTTTTTTGGGGATACTACTCCATCAAATCATTTATCTCTGATTATTTTGTGGTTGTGAAGCTGCTCTTTAATGTTATCCAGTTTGGATTACCTGAAGAAGCCAAATGTTTGTCTCTTTGTGCCTAAATAACATCTACAGGTCTAACTCATTTTATTCTCTCCTTGAAAAAGCCACCTCTCCAGATAACAGAGAGCAAGAAGCCTCCTTCCTGCTCTTTCCTTTTTGCTGTTGTTTGAGTTTCTTCTTGAACTGCAAATGAGCACATAAATCTTTGACATTTTGGAAAAAAAGTATTTTTTTCTTTTAAAATTTTTCCTCATTCTGTGAGTTTACACTGATTTGAGCCATTAACTTCTCCAACTTCTCTACGTGTTTTTCCTATCGATCTGTGCCATCCTGCCATGGACCAACATCTAAATATTTTCAAGGGTTCTCTGGAGTTTGGATCAACCCTGTAAATTAATGATTGGACTTTATCTGCTTGAGTAGAAGCTCATTTGTAAAGTCTAATCAGAACACTGCTGGAACCAAGGATCTTCCAGGCCAAAAATTATTCCCAAAAATAATTATTTCCAAAAACCAGGGACTGCAATATCCATGGGGACCATCTGTGGAAATCCTTCCCAGGCCTCTGAGGGTTTGGAAAGCCTTTCTCTGGAGGTGTTTGTTATTAACATTTGATGTTCCTCCAGCCAAAACAAGATCCATTGGACTTCACTGCATAGAAATCAGTGCACTGAGGAGCACTGTGCTTTCACCTGGAGGGGTTGGAACACACCTGCAAAATCAAAATCAGAGCACTTTGCTGACACATTCATGCCAGGGGGATGAGAGAAGAGAGGAAAAAAAACAAAAAAGGGAAAAAGGAGAGTGAAGAAATGTGGTAGATTTTAGGGAAAAATAGACTGAGGGTTTTTCCATCTTGGCCTGGCCCTGCTCAGAATGTGTGATTTTACCAGGCTATGCCAAAGGCTCATTTTTTGGGGGTTATTTTTGTTTATATAAAGGAACATATTTTACTGACAATACTGTAGCAGAGAAGGAAATCTTTTGGACGAGACACATGTGCTCAGTCACTGGGCATTACATCCTCTTCTTTTCCTTGCTTTCTATTCCTCAGCAAGCTCTTGAGGGAAGCCACAGCAGCCCTCATGCCAACAACCATCTTTCTTTTTCTCTTTCCCGAGGAACTCTGAACTTTTCTCCATGTCCTCGACAGCTCAGTGCTGTCAGAGGGGGGAAAAGGCCTTTAGCAGCCTCCTCTGTGGTGTGATTGAAGGATTCTCCATTGGAAGAGGCATCACCAATTATCCCTCTGGGGTAATTGATTGGCAGGGGCATTGTGATCTCCCTGCTGGATGGACCAGCACCTGGATCCACCTGCGAGGGAGGAACAGGGATCAGCCTGAGCCCCATTACCACAGGAAGGGTCATTAAAGAAGCAAACTCCTGCCTTGTTCTTGCCATGGCCAACTCAAACAAATGTCCAAACTGACATTCCAAGCATAATAAAGAGGTTTCCATATCCGTTGCGCTCTCGTTGCACAACACCCTTCAATAGAAGTGTTCAGCTAATGGAAAACCGAAATTGCTCAGGAAAAAGGGAAAAAAAAATGAAGAAAGAAAAGAAAAAAATGGTCAGTTTTTTCAACATCCTCTCTGCTTTCAGATGAGAAGGGAAAGGGGGATGTAGAGAAGAATGCAAAGAGCAAACATCTTAAAATGCCAATGAGAGCCTTTTGGAGGCTGATTAGAACCATTTGTGTGTGGTCAACAAAAAAAAAAAAAGAAAAAAAAAGGGGGTGGGGGGGAGTTTGCAGAAAATGTAAGGGAGACAACCTCTGCTCTGTTCTGAGCCACAGAAACGATGCCAGCGTTCCTTCTGACTTTACAACTTTTTCTTGGCCTATCCGGGTGAAAGCCTGATTAAAAATGGGGGCTGAGAGTGCTTGTTGAAAAACCTCCCAGGCTGTAATCCCAGCACGAGGGCAAAGGGAGACTTGCAGGAAATCATTCCTGGCTGTCTGGGTCACTTATCAAACACAGTGAGCAAAGACACCCAGGCACAGCCAAAGGAAATCCAGGGACCTGCTCCTCACAAGGGGCTTTTTCCTTGTGTTCAGTGGGAAACAGGGAGGAGAAAAAACCCTCTGAATTACAACTGGAGGAGGAGGGGAAAAAAAAACCCTCAAGATTTTCTGTTTAAAAAAAAAAACTATAGACATGGATGGAAAGAGATTTATCTACTCCAAACCCATTTTTCCTTCAGTGGTGTCTTAGGTAAAATGAAATAAACCAAGAGGATTGAATTTCACTGGGAGAATGACTGTGAGGTCTGCTGTGCAAGCCAGATTTTCCAACCATACATTTAAAAGCGGTTACTCAAGTTTGGGTAAGAGAAAAAAAATAAAAAAGAAAAAAAGAAAAAAAATACACTTACCCAATTTCCGAGCAGTCTGTGAATCGTGAGCTTGGGAGATGCAGAGAAACAGAGCTTGTATTTACAACTCACACGGGGATCTTTCCAAAGGATGATGGTGTCAGGACTTTTTTTTTCGCTGCCCTCTTGACCTCTTGTGGGGGTTGTGTTTTATTTTTTGCCATCAGGGGCTTTAGGGAACATAAAATTCCTTTCCCTGTGAATGCTCCCAAGAAAAATGGGCAGCCAGGATGAGCTGCCAGAGGTCTGTGAGGTGCAAGAGCCATGAGCATTTTGAATTTTGGAGTGCCAGTGATTCACAGGCAGCTCAAACTGGAAATATCGTGCTCATGGTAAAGTTAGCATCCATTATATCCACTGTAAAACCAGCAGCTGCTGAAAACACTGGAGAGGGAAACCTGAACTCCAGAAATGAAGGAATTTCACTGAAGAAGAGAGTTAGAAATGCAAGAGGGTTAAAATCTGGGAAGGGTAAAGCTGAGATCTTGTGGAGCATTGATTTATGAGCTCCAGACCAAGCAGGGATGAAGAAAGAGATTTTTTGGTGCTGTTGGTTTTGCCAGGATTAAAGGAGATAATGAATTTGCTAAAACTTCAGCCAAAAGATGAAGAATGAGAGGTTTGGCCTCCAGAGCTGGTGATAACAGAGTGGCTGGGAACTGATGCTGATCCAAGACTCAGACCTTACAAATTATCTGTAAGATTCACTACATTTCTCATTAACAACAATTCAGTGACATCGACTCAATATTGAACCAAAATGCAATTATTAAACCCTTGATGGGCGTCTCAATCTCTGAAACCTCATTAAACTCCAAGAACTGGGTTTTATTTTCATCTGCTGGAACAATTCCCCTCATGGCACCTGTGCCTCTGTATGGCCCAGGCAAACATTGCACTCATTTTTTTTTGGCTGGGTGCTTTTTTCCCACCAAACCTGGTTTCTATATTTAACCTGACTTGCAGCAGCAACACGGATTTTGTTTTTGTACTGAATGTTTGCAGCTTTTTGGCATATCATAATCTCTTGGCACACCTAATGCTCCTAAACAGTGCTGAAATAAATCACTCCTTTGCCTTCATAATCCAAAATGCTTTGTGACTGGAGCTGAAATAGTGCAGTTGCTCAAAATATTCACTGGTGCTTTCATGGTGGAAAATGAGAAAAACCCCAGAATTTGAGGAGACAGCGCTTTTGACCTCTTTTCCATAGCTCTGGTGTTAATAGATAAGAATTAAGCAATGGGGAGAAGGAAATACATCAAAAATTAGAATTATCTTGTTAAAGAGAGCAAGATGGCACAAGGTTTAGCTAAAAATGGGATTTCTGAGTCTGTGGGGAGTTCTGTTGTAGCCATACATTATGAAAGGCTTTCCCAAATTACATGGGAGCCTCAGCTTTTAAGATCCATCATCTAACCAAGCTCCTCTAATAGCTTGCACTTGTTTCCTGAAAAGCTTTAAAAATAATCATAATGTTTGAAATTTGCCTGCTACCAGCAGAAATCCAGCAAGGAGAAATCCTCAGTTTGGCAAAATAGAATGTGAATGGCTTCCTAATTCTAACAGCAGAGCGGTGAGGCAGTGGATTTGCTCATGAGGAATCCTTATTTAATGAAGTAGTATTACCTTAAAAGTTTACCTGTTTGTTTCATCTTTTTAATTTTACCCTGGTGAATTTTAACCCATTCTCCAGTACAACTTCAGACCTTTAGTTTTAACCAGAGGTGTGAGCAGAGCCTTCTATTTGTGGAAGGATCCTCCCCCTCTCTCTGTAGGGTAGGTTTGCAAATCCTTCTCCTTCTCCTTCTCCTTCTCCTTCTCCTTCTCCTTCTCCTTCTCCTTCTCCTTCTCCTTCTCCTTCTCCTTCTCCTTCTCCTTCTCC
>NC_031780.1:2932190-2938312 GCF_001522545.3 Parus major
CTCCTCATTAATAAAAAATCCTAACCCTTACACATTGCTGCATGAAGGGAAACAGGAAAAGAGAAAACAGGGGTTTAGTTTCCTGAGTTTTCTCCACAATTTCCAGTGCCTGGATTTTAAGAAGGATTTTAAAAGATCTTCTGCCATTGTCCAAGAGGTCTCTGGTGAATTTGTTCTGTGGCAGGGTTACCTTAATTAATTCTGTGAGATTTTATCTGAGATTACCCTTAAATTAGTGTCAGGTCCCTTCTTCAGCTGATAAGCAGCTCTCAGGAAGAAAATACCAGATTTCTTCTCCTTTTCCTCCCTTCTGACAAAGGAAATTCATCTTTGCTGTCTCCAAGGAACTCTCTCACTTTTTACAACCCTAATGTGGAAAACTGAAAGCTC
This sequence comes from Parus major, assembly GCF_001522545.3. NCBI lineage: Eukaryota > Metazoa > Chordata > Aves > Passeriformes > Paridae > Parus > Parus major. The sequence goes on from NC_031780.1 coordinate 2,932,581, forward strand.
AGAAACTTTGTCATTCTGGTTTTATTTTTATGGAGATATTTCCTCTGTCTTTCCAGCTTCATCAAAGCTGCAGCAACACTCTAACAACCAATAACCTCTTCAAAAGGGATTTATTTTTTTACAAGATTTTCTTGTTTTTTGCTGATATGGGAGTGAGGAAAGAATTCAGCTGTATCTCTTTATCTCCACTGGAAGGAAAGAAATTAGACAGATATATTACAAGCCTTATCTTATCCCCTGTGTCTCACACATGTGTTATTGGAGGGAAATTTCAGTTCAGGGAACATGTGAAAAGTTAAAGGAGGATAAGGGTGCTCAGGGGACAGGGATGAGGTGGTGGGGAGGGTTTGGCTGCAGGGAGGGACCAGCAGCAGGAAAATGCAAGTTACTGCTGGGAAAAGGAAAGATGGAGCTGCCACTTCCACTCTTTCACCTTTTCCAATCAAAAAGAAATGCACCCTTTTTTCCCCTAACTTGCCAAGGGTGAAAAGGGATGCCTCTCAGCAGATAAAATTAGGGAAAACATTTACTGCCTCAGAAATTCTGCTGCTAGGCTCATCTTTTGTCATGAACCCTCACAACTGCAATATGCTGCACTCCTATTTTTCAGTCCTTGGCTAAAAAAGTTAATTTCCACTAAATGGAGCTGTTCAATACTAGAAAACAAGTTTTGTCCATTGTCAAAATTCCATACCATAAAAGCCTCCATATTTGTATTATCTAAAACAAGCCCAATATTGGAAATATTGTCAGGATTAAGATTATGGATTTATTCTGCCAGCCAGAAATACCCTAATCCATATAAATTCCCTCCCAGGCTGCAAAGTGTACCCCATACCCCGAGTTTGCTCCCCTAAGGACAGATTTCTTTGTTGCTGTTCTCCTTAAAGAGAAAAAAATATTTTGCTAAGAGACATTGAAGTCAATCCTCCAATGTTTTTTTGCCCACTTGCTGAGAATTCAAGAAACCTTATTACTGCTGAGTGGGGAGTGCCAGATTTAAACTGCAGAACTGTGGAAGTTTTAGAGCAATTACAGACAGGAGCTTCCAAATTCACCTTCTTTTTAATTTTCTGTTGAGTGTTTCTTATACTTCATATCGAATATTTCAGACAAATTATTCTGGTGATGAGAGAAAATAGGGTGAGGAAGTGGTAGAATCTATTTTAGAAATTAAGACATCACCTTAATGCCCAAAGAACTTTAATGTTTTTATCTATGGGGGAAAAATGCATTTCACATGACTTCTTTATTGTGCTCTCTGCCATAGTGTAGAAAAACAACAGAAAATTTGGGAGTTCTGTAATGAAGACAAAGAGCTTTTATGGATTAATTTTGATGCTGAAGGCTGAAGAAACCCACTTGCTCCCAGCCAGGGCAGCAAGGGCTGAGAAAGGTTCCAGGAGCACCAGGGGCAGGGTTGTCTTCCCCTGACCTTGTCGTCTCATTAAAAGGGGGATATTCAGAATTCCATATTCAGCCCCCTGTGGATTCCTCTGGGTCTCAGCTTTCCATCTCTGGCAGGAACTGGTGCTGATGCCAACTTTTGCATTGACACAGATTGGAGTTGACACTGGCAGCGATTCTTTTCCAATAAATTTGACACCAGACACCAGAGATGTTTGCCACGAGGCGAGACTGTTCTCCAACCGCTCTCCATCCCACCAGTGCAGATCTCTCCTAAAAAATAAAATCTGTTAGCTTAACTCTCTGCAGCTTCTTTAGCAGGAAGAACACCTTCCTGCAAGGGGAAATGCAGTGAGTGAGGGGTGATTGGGGAGCTCTGTCAGCCTGCAGTGGCACTCAGGAGAAGGTGTCAGAATCTGGGTGTTTACAGCCCAGCTGATGCCATGGCAATGGCATCCTACCGCGAGAGTCCACCCCTGAAACCCGCCAGCTGCTGGCTGCTCTAGCCCTTCTGCCTTCAGGAGTTTTAACAAGATATTTCTGGTCTGTAATCAATGTAAACTTCCCATACAAAATCTGGTGGAATGTCCCGAGTCCTGGATGGAACACTCAGCGCTGAGTTTTCTCTCGAAGCACAGTGTTCCCTGCTGGAAACAAGAGTGGTCTCTAATCTCTTTTTGTCATCTAACATGTTTTCAAACAGGATGGAGCTGGCAGGTGAGATATCAAACACAGAGCAGCCAGCACAGCTGGAGTATTTTGGAGTCAAAATGCATCCCACAGCCTTATCGCCTTCGGCAGTGTCTCAGACCCACTCCTATTGATACATATCCATAAGCTTTGGATTAGGTTTCTCCAAAGCCAGGAAGCTGTCAGCCTCAGCAGGACTGAGGCACAGGAGAAAGGTTATTCCCATGCATAAATCCTTCAAAATGAGCCCCTCGTTGTGTTCACACATGATATTTTTAGTGTTATTATCACTGTGAATAAGTGTAATTAAGCAGCATTAAAAATATCTATTGGTTCTGCACTTTATTTAGACATAATTTATTGAGTCATTTGATTGGGAGACACAGTAGCTGTTCGATGGAGTTTTATTTAATATTAAATAAATATATTTATTTAATGTTTAATGGCATAGTCCAGCCTGACATCGTGGTGTTCAGAGGTGTTCAGAGATGAGCAAGACACCCCTGGAAATAAAGATCACAAATTCAGTAGTGATTCAGAGAGGAAATCAAGGACATTTCAGGAAAACCGTGTTGTGTTTGCATTTGACTCTTGCAGGCTTTTGAGATGGGAATGGATGGCCAACAGAGTGTGCCCAAAAGCCTCAGCTGCCCATGGTGTGGTACCTGTGGTTTCCCATGGGAATCAGGGCTGCTCCCTGTGCCAGTGGGACCCCCAGAAATGACTGAGCTGATGCTGTGCTCCACCTCAGCCTCATCACACTTGACAAAATCACAGCCTCTCAGGCAGGTTTCTGGAAACAAGTTTGTGTTTGTGCCTCCTCCCAGGGCTCAGAGGAGTGACTGCTCCCCCAGCTCAGGGGACAGAGGCATGGAAACACCTGGAGGGCCACCAGGGTCCCCAGCAGTGATGTGTTCCCAGCTCCTCTAACACAAAACCGACTTCTTTCTCCTGGGCCTGGAGCAAAACAACTCAACATTGTGATACTGTCCCCTGTCTTGACTTGAACCCAGGCCTCCCAGCTGCAAATTCAATAGCAAATACCTGCTTTCTCTTGAGAGCTGCCTAACTGGCTGCTGTTCCTGCTCCTCCAGCCGAATTTGCATTAAAGAAAGACCTGCAATCCTTGGCATTCCCCATCCAGCTCCACATTTAGCCTATGGAGCTGGCAGTTCTCTTAACGCCCACATCTGTCTGTGCTGGCCACAGCTGATTTATGTTTAATATCTCAAAGGCATGTGGTGCCAGTCCCACGTCGAGCTCTGGATTGTGGTGGTCCGTCTGTATTTGTTGAAATTGGGCCCAAAGAAGCTGGCTTGGAGCAGAGACTGCGAGGAATGTGAGCCAGTGGCCGTCCAGACAGCTCTGTCAGCAAGCTCAGGAAACTGGCTGAAAAATACTGGGAAGAGGCCCAGATTTCAAACAACCTGTGGAGCTCTCATGAGAACACACTGTTTTAAAACAGAAAGTTGAGTGATATTCTTAATTGCAGATTTCATTTTTTAAAAAAAAAATAGTTAATGATGGCCTTTGCCCCTGCAGAACACAAGACACGTTTCCCGAATTCATGGAAGAAGCTCCCGTCATCCTCTTGTGTGGAGATTTCTTCTCCGTGCCCTGCACTGAGCATTTTTAATTCCCAGGCAGAGATGAAGATCAGGACACTCTTGGGGTCTCACAGCTTTGGGACTTGTGGATCTTTACAGCAGCACTGGCCTTATAAAGAAATATTTGCCTCAGGGCTTCCATTCACGTCCACCTCTGTTCCCCACTGGGTAGCTCAGAGCTGAGGGTGGGTTTGGCTTCTTCAAGCTGTCATCCCATAAAGCAGAAACCCACCATCCCAAGAGCTCAGGTCCAAAGGGTTTTATCTCCTGGACTAATGAGCTCCATGGTCTTGCAGCAGGGACAGGATGACGTGAGCACAGATAGGATTTAACTGAGCTCCGGCTTTAGGGCTCAATATCGGGGGAATGGGGTGAAATGCAAGAGTCTGGGCTGTCTGCTGGATGATCTAATGGTCCCTCTTGGTCTTAAATTTTATGAATTTAGGCTCTGAGTGGAATCTGGCTCATTGAGCTGGTCAGAGTTTAGCCTGGGAGAATGAAACACAGCTTTTAATCATGAAGAGGCACCTTGTGCCCTGCCTGCAGCTAAATTGCACTTAGATGCTTTCTCTTGGGAAATCCTCCTTGGGTTTTTTCCTCTTTATTTATTGGTCATGTGACTGGCTCAGCATCTCTGGAGCTTGGGAAATTGCACAGCTTTAATATTAGACCACAATTTGTTATATCTATATGTGTTGGGACAGAGTTTCATTGCTTTTTCAGAGCAGGAAGTGACTGTCCTGTATCCTGAGTTGCACAGGGCTTGCAAAAACAGGTCAGTGAAACCTTGGGTTTAATTCATAGCTCGCTCTATTTTATAAGATTTTTCTCTCCATTAAAAAGTACTCAGAGGATGAGTTTTACAATGTAGAAAGGCACTGCTCATAAAATGTAAACTGAGAAAAATGAAAGCCAAACTTGGTAAGATCAAAGTGTTTTATTTAATTTGAAAATATCACATATGAATGAAAAGAGATTTTTTTCCCCCTGTGTTTAGAAACAGATCTTATTATTATTCCACATGTCAATGCTCTACAGACTTCTTTGAAAGTCAGTGATGACATTAGAAAGGGGAGTAAACAGAGGAAAACACATTAAAAATTAGCTCTTGATAGTGACTGAGGGTTTAATAGCATAAAGCCTTCCTTGTGATACTTGGTAGAGGCTAAAATTATGTGGCTCTGTCAGACTGTCACTATCAGTGAGCTACACAAAAATTGTCTGTTAAATACCTGATTCTTTTTGTCAGCAGCTCGGTGGCCATGGTTTGTGCCAGCTGGCCTAGAAACTGTGAAAATTAACTTTACAGCTCAGTCCTGATTCTCTGGTAAAAGTGTGTTTGAAGAATAGGGTTGGGAGGGAAAGAGAGGATTTGGGAAGTTTCAAGTGGAATGGAAAACCAGTGAAACAGAGCCCTGGACTATTTAATATTTATATTTAGTACTTCTTGATCCCCACGGGCTGCTGTATGGACAGTATTAAATGCTGGCCTTGAAGGAGAGTTCTGCACGATTTAATGAGTTCTGGACAAAACCTCAAATTATTGGTCCAGAAATAAGGAACTGCAAAGAACTTCTGGGGTCTGCTTCCTCTTTTTAATTACTTCGCTCCTTACTCTGCGACTTCTGCAGGAAGTTTGTTCCAGAGCCTTTTGCTGCCAGTGGAAATGCCTTGGTCTAAAGAGACCACCAAATTCAGCAAACTGGACATTTTCAGGTCATTCATTTCCCCTCTAAACCCACAAATACCTGTCTGGCCAGCATGTGCTGTGTAAGTCAATATTGCCCTTTATCCAGTGAGCTTTCCCTCCTCCCAGAATGTTTCCCTGGGAGTGTTCCCAGGGGAGAGTGCTGTCCCTGCTCCATCTCTGCTTGGCTGAGATGAAGAGAGAAAGGTCCCTGCTCCAGGGAACATCCTCATGTCTTCCCACATAGGCCTGCCTTTTCCTCTCTTCCCACAAATAAGAATGGAATGGAATGGAATGGGATGGATGGGATGGGATGGGATGGAACAGAACGGAATAGAATA
>NC_031780.1:2938432-2949188 GCF_001522545.3 Parus major
AGAATAGAATAGAATAGAATAGAATAGAATAGAATAGAATAGAATAGAATAGAATAGAATAGAATAGAATAGAATAGAATAGAATAGAATAGAACTCTGACTTGCAGAAATAATCACTCTCATTCCCTCAACTTGGTATCTCCCAGTATTAAATCTAATGGGTTTTTATATTACTTCAGCCTTCAGGGTCCTCTAGTTCTTTATACTGAGCCTCTTTTTCAAGGTTCAGGTCTCCAGAATCAATTTGGATTCATTGTCTAATATTGTCTGAACATTAGTGCTATAGTTCTTGAGAACACAACATAAAATTGGTCTCAAGATGGATCTTTGGAAATTGATATGAACTCCAAACATTCCAGACAGTGGGATTAGCTCCCCTTGAGCATGTTTCACTCTAGGTTTCCTACTGGGTCACAATTTGGTCCCTTCTTCTTCATTTTAAAACCAAAGTCTTCCTCTGAAGCACAAGGTGCTGTTTAGAGAATGTGAAAAGACTTTATATTAAAATTGCCTCAGGTAAGCTCACATCACATTTTGTTTCTTTCTATACCTCAGTGTCTATAATCACCCTTATTCTCTCCTTTAATTCCCGAAGTTTTCAGATGACCAGGAACAACTGCAGCTGCTCAAGTAACCCCACTTGGAAACCTTTCTTTCTATCATGGCAGTTTTTCCGCTCCTCTGGGTGATGTTATTTCCCTTCTGTGCCTGATTTCAGCACACTGAATCCTCTGAATTTTCTTCCCCCTCCAATGTGGGAACATTTATTCCCACTCACTCATGAGCCCTCCAGCCTTTACCCCACGTTCTTGCTGAAAACACGTTCAGTGAACTCATTTAATTTTGGGAATTACACTCAGTTGCTCCCAATCCCAAAATCCCAACACCATCCTCACTGCGCAGCAAACCCACGTCATCTTTTCTAGCTCTCCTTTTATTCTTCTGGTTGAGGAACTTCTGCTGTTTATTTTAATATCCTTTGCAAGGTCTAACTCAGCTTGACTTTTGGCAGGTCTCACTTTACCCCTGTGCTTGCTGACCTCTAAAATGCAGCTTCCTTTGCAGATTCATCTCTTTTTCCACTCTTATCCCTAACAGACCCTATGGAGAGAGCCAGTGAGTTCAAACCCTTCAGGCTTTTCCTCCCTTGTTTGCAGCGTGAGTCCCACATCAGTTTTCCACTTGTGGTGCAAAGAATTTTCAAACATCCTGCAAGAACAGGTCAGCAAAAGCTTAGCTGGAGCTGCTTGCCCTGATCAGAGCCTTTCCTAATCAGAGATAACTCCTTGAAATAAAATTGATCAAACAAGAAACACTCACAGCTAAAGTTTGTCAACTTTGGGGTTTTTATTCCCTCTCTGTACGGGTCAGCTCACAGTGGCTGAGGTTTTATTCTGATTCTCAATCTCCTTTTTCAGAAGATCGCCTTTAAGTGCCAAAAAAAAAAAAAAAAAGTTTAAAATACATTTACTTTTTGTGATTTTAGGGTCAAAGAATCTACTGGTGATAACATCGCAGGCAGAAATAATTTTCTGCTACTGATAGTGTTCATCCTCCATGTGTCTCACGTGTTCAAATTCCTCATGATATTACATTATCTAAAACCATTTCAGATCTTTTTTCAAACCGTGAAAATTGAACAATTCTCTGAGAATTAAAGATATGGCACTAATTTGAGCTTGGCATTGCTGTCATGATGTTAGATAACAGGGCACCCCTAAAAAACAGACCTGGAGTGTCAAAAAAGGAATAAATTAAAACAATACCTACCCTGAACCTGGGAAGATTCTGCATTTATATGGATGTTTATACACACAGGAACTCGAATATGGTTTAGAGAATAAATAAAACTACTCTGAAAATCTCTCATTCACATAGGTATAGTAAGAAAAAACATCTAATTACTGACCTCAGAGAAGTGAAGAAAAGGCTGTTTCCACTGAAAGCAGGAACAACTTCCTTCCTTCCAAGAATCTTCTATGATATTGCCTGAAAGAAACTTCTATAATATTGTCTAAGGCCCTCATCCCTGCAAGGAGGTAAAGAAACCAAAGTTACTCATTTCTTGGGTTGCCTGAAGGCATTTTCCCAAACCATTATTTGACCAAAAATGAAAGGCTTTATTTAGTCCAGTGAGTTTTTCCAAAAGGTGTCTGCTTTAGTTGCCTTCATTTTTGATTAGGAGCTTTCAAGCTGCAATATTTCCAATGAAAACTGGGAGATGTGGGCTCTCTTAGTCATTTTGCAATTTTTTGGTATAATTTTGCTTTTGTGGTGGAATTTTGTAAACGCATGAGTAATTTTCAGGAAAAACAAACATTTCTTTTTCTTTTTTTTTTTTACTTTAATTTTTTTTATTTATTTTACAAACATATCCCTGGGATAACAATGTGCCCTTGTCGAAATTTTGTACTGAAACCAGCTCCATTTTTCCTTCCCAGTGCCACCAGTTTCTCACAGAGAGTGGAACAAAAATTAGAGGAACACACAGCTCCTCTCCCACAGAAATGCCAAACTGCAAATGGAACGGAACAGCTGAAACTCCCAGCGAGAGGCACGAGGGCTGAGGTTGCACAATCAGGATTTCATCCTCTGGCACTATTTGTTTTAGGCTTGCAAAATCTGCACAAATATCCAGAGATCATATTTATTCAGCACCTCCACCATGGAACGTTGTGGGGGCTTAAGGAATGTGTTCAGGAAGGGATTAGACCAATTAATGGTGAATAAATTCACCAAAAATGGGAGTCTGGATGTAATATCTGCTTTATTTAGTTCCTGGGCTGCTGGGAGCTGGAAGGACAAACCAGGGAAAGGATCATTCTGTTCTTGTCCTTGTTTTTAACTTCTTTTCCCTAACCAATAACTGTCTGCTAACAGAGCACCGTGATGATGATTGTTGTGATTATTACAAATGATCCATGTTTAATTTAAATTTTAAAAGTAACTGCATTCTGCTGTAATTTCAAATCTATTTTCTCACGTCTCTTGTAACTCTGAAGTCTTCCAATCCAGACTGGCTTTTCCAATCAAACATAATTTCATCAGGAAAAGTAAATTATTTCAATAGCAGACTGGATTGCCTCACAATCCCATTTGCCTTCGAAATGTCCGGTACTGTTCATGAGAAACAAATCACTTAATCATTACTCAACCATGGAAGAATTTGATGGAGACCCTTCCTGATTTTGATGCCATCTAATCATTCTTGGAAGTTACCAATAAAAGACTTGATCCTCCAGCTGTTAATTAGCTCATTCCTTCTCTCTCATGACTCCTTTACTAATTTTCCTTCCACCAAGAGGTGCTCTGGGGGTTTTTCTCATCTGGGACAGTCATCATCACACTTGATTTTCAGCCTTAATTGGTTTGAGCTTAGACTCCATGATCTCAAGGGTCTTTTCCAACCTCGGTAATTCTGCAGTTCTGACATTCTGTAAATATTGATATTGGTGGAATTTGTTAGGATTGTAACAAGTCTCTTATTTTTTTAAGAGTTCCCCTTAAGCTGGCTTTGAGATACAGCTAAAGTTGTTATTAAACATGGCATTAATGTCTAGTTCTTCTTTGTAAATCAGGAGTATTCAACAAGAATTAAATTCACTGGGACACAACTAGGAAATTTTCACCAATGTTTTCTCAGTATATTTCAATTCTTACAGTCCCTTACAAAGCAAAGTGCTTAAGGATTTATTTAGATTCTGAAATGTGTTGATGAACAGGAGATGGACTTAAGAACATGCTTAAAGTTAAGTGCATAAGTAAATATTTTGCCGAATAAGCCCAAATGATTGCAAAGTGTGATTTCCCCTTCTTAAATTCAAATGAATGCTCACAGAGGTATTTTGCATTTATTTCCCATATGGTGTTTGGACAGGCAGGCAGGGCAGCAGCACAATCTGCTGCAGTCACAAATAAATTCCAATTAAGGAACATCAGCTTGATTTAAGATTTATGCAAAGATTTCTATCTATATTAAAGCAAAAATATTTAAGAAGACCCATTTAAAATGATGGCCTTTTATGAGCAAAAATTTGCATTATTTCGATAACTTCTCTCGGTGCTAATTGTTTAGTTAATTAGGATATTTTTAATGCAGCTATGATAAGTTTCCTGGAACATTGCACAGGAGACATTAAACATTTGCATTGCTGAAAAGAGCAATTTATTGACCAACAAATTGCTTTTTTCATCAATGCCAACATTTAATATCTTCTGTGCAATGGTGGGCTCACAAATGTCATCTGTATTCAAGTGAGCTTTCTGCTGGCTCCACAGAGAATTTTGCCTTTGGAAAAGAAGAATTAAGAACTTCAGGTTGGTCCCAAGCAACACAAAGACTCTTTCTGGGTCACTACTATAAGTGATCACTACTACAAAGTCTACTGTACTTTCCTGAGACCATCAGTATTTTGTGTCCCCTCTATGAAAAGAGAGCAGAAGGAATGATTTTTTTTCCATAAAACTGGGGATTACTTTAAGTTTTTGGGGTCTGGTGTGCCCAAAGCGTGGCAGATCAGTGGCTCTTGTGCTTTACAACCAGGCATTGGGCATTCGCTGCTTTCCTTCATTAAATTGGAGACCTTGGTGGGCTGCTGGAAAAAAAAGAAGAAAAAAATTAGGAAAGGGGGACTGGAGAGGGGAGGGCGAGCGCGTGAGAGAACCACATGTTCACGGTGCCTGTGTATGAACAGCAAGCTTTCTGGCCTGACATTTATTGAAAAAATAGATCTTACACTGTATCCACCCAACACCTGTTGAGAAACACTGACCCCATTACAGAGGTTGGATTTACACTGGCTCTGTATAACACCCTATAAAGGAGGCCACTGGTGCAAAAGATTAAAGAATGCTGTTAAGTAAGTTGTTTTATTTCTTTTGAGACCGAAAGAAAGCTGCAAAGTGAGAGAAAGCTTTCCTGGGTTATTTACTCTTCATTACCGGGGATCTTGAAGGGCCTTGTATAAACTGCTCCAGTCGGGTCATGACAACACTTTATAAGGTGCAAATGTTGAGGTGGAGCCAGTGCTGCACTGCCGGGGAAGCGAATGGAAAGGTCCCTCCCGACTCGATGGAAAGTTAGTGCTAATAAAAGCTCACGGCTTTGGCACGGCCTCCCAGGCACCAGGGGCCCATGAACACCAGTTTACACCAGTTTGCACCAGTTTGCATCAGGGCCCAGAGCAAGTGTCCCAGCCCCGCGCTCGGCTGGCGGCAGCGCACGCTGCCCTCGGTGGAGTTTCTCCAGGTGAACTTCACAAAGTCCTGGCTGGAGCTAAAAATCTCATGTTTAAGGGCTGGGGGGAAAAGGAAAAAAAAAAAAAAAAAAAAAATAGCAAAAACAACTTGTTTTTTACAAGCTGCTGCATAATGAATAGCCCATTTCAAGGAATGTGTGAGTTCCTATTAGGGCTCGGTGAATGCTGCAAAATGTTTTCAGTCAACGCGTGTCCCAGTTTTCAGACAAATGGCTTTCTGTGCACTCGCTGCCTTCTGCTCTCTGCCTTCCCAAATCATCTGTGGGAACTTGTTCTACCTGGCAAAAGGCTGGTGGAGACAGCTCACCTGCCTGCTGCCTGCCTCTCACCCCCTTTTCCAACAGTGAACTGGGAAGCTCCAGCTTTTTGGGGCCAAGCAGGCTGGAAGGAGAAGCAAGGCTTCCAAAGGGTCACCAACACTGAGTAGTTACACCCAAGCTGGGAGGTGGAGGATTGACCAAGTGAGCCAGCCACAGACTTTTGGGGTTGAATATATTGCCTGGAGACATCCCCAAATATCTGAGGCATCTCCGAGGGGCTGACTGATTCCATACAGGATTTGTGGGAGACCCTTATCCTTGGGGGTAGCTGTTGGGGCCAGGGAGACTCCTGAGGAGATCCCAAATACCATTAAAGAGCCACGTGTGGTTTGAGCCCTTTCATCACCCTCGGACCAAAGACTGGCTGGAAATGTGGGGACTCAGAAAACCCTGGCTGAAGGAGACAAACAGAAAAGAGATGTGTGCGCTGCTCAAAAGAGGAAAATGCAAAGGAGGCACAGAGGCAGGAGATGATTGCTTTCACCAGCAGTGGTGAGGACTCCTCAGAGCAATGAGGACCCTTGTAAGAGGCTGTTTTGTTCAGTCCCCATTCAGCAGAAAGCTGCAGCTCTTCTGCACTGCCTCAGAACGAGCCCTTTGCTTTGGAGCAGGCACAACACAAAACCCAAATTCCTCCCTCTATATTCAAATCTGTCTGAAAAAAATATTTCAACCACAGCTACAAAAATGCTCTGGAGAAGTGGGCAAAGCAGCTCTGGAGGTTCTCTGCTGGCTTTGGGATGTCTCATGTCTGAGCTATGACACGTTACATCAGAAGGGTCACTTTAGGCAATGAGTTTTTGTCCCCACACTGTTAGTCCTGTCCCCAAGCACTCCCTGGCAGGGATGGATGGACTCTGGGCAGATGTCAGGGTGTGAGAAGGTCTCCATCTATTCAGCCAGCCTTTGAGGAAGCTTCTCTCTCATCCCACCCTTTCCACAACTCTGTTTGGACACAAACATGATTTTTGTGTAGGAATAATTTCTTCATAGCCAGGAAACAGACTGTGAATGAGACTTTCTTTTGGAAAAAAAATAAAATATATATCTATATCTATATATATATATATATATATTTCTTTTTAGTTCCTCCAGGCTGGGAATAGCCCCTTATTTCCCATTCAGGGATGTGAGGCTGGCATGTGCTCTGCTCTTGTAACAGGCAGAGCAACTTCACGGAGCTCGAGGAGTTGGGTTCCTTCTGTGTGAGCAGGACTAAGCCCTGCAGGTTCAATTAACAGACCCTGGAAACACACAGAGGCCTGACGGTCCCCAGGCTTGTTTTAAGGGAAGTAAGGTGGCTGTTGGAGGAGATCTGGACCAGCTGGGACACACAGTGAGAGCCTGGAAAGCCTGGAACCTGTGCTCCGATGGCTCCTGAGCCAAGAAGTCCCATGGCTGGGACAATAAACAACCAGGAATGAGCTGTGCAGATGAATGTCTTTGGGTTGTAAAATCCATTTGCTTCCCAAGTCACAAACCCCAGCATTTAGCTCAGAGGTCTTTAATGAAAAGGATGAACAGAAAGCAGCTTCACAAAATAAGAAGAAAGGGGATTTCTATTTAAAAAAATACATCCAACAGCACTTATCAGATTCTTGAGGGCTCATTTAGTTAAAAAATCTTTCCATTACTAATTTCAGCTAATTACCATCTTAAACTAATAAAGACCTTGCATTCTGGGATCAAAGGCGCTTCAAACCAGGGCAAATTCCCTTGAAGTCACAGCTCCCAGACACACAGCAGAGCAGGAGGCCAGGAAAGGTGAGAACCTGGAGAGCTGATGGGGGAGACAGACCCATCCCCACCCCCCTTCACCTTCACCTGGAACATGGGCAAGCTCCCCTCCTGTTTCCACCATCCAGATCCAGAAGAAATCCCGGGCTCTTTGCCGGCTGCTGTCGGCTGGGCGTTACTGTTCCCATCCTCCTCGTTAAGTCTTTGCATTTTGGCTCCCGAGGTCAGAGTAAAACATCCTTGGTTGCTGATGATTGGTGACTAATTTGAGGTGAAATGTCCTGAACAAGGAGTTTTCCACCCTAGAACCTAAATTCCCCTCTCTGGCACTGCTTCTTTTAGAAGAAGTCTGTTCAAAAACTGGATTTCGGGATGAATCAACCGAGCAAGAGGGAAAACTGGCCTGCCAGCTGAATATTTAATTGTTGTATCTGTGAGAGTAATAAAGGACTAGGAGGGGGCAGGCAACGAGGGAGGAACAGAAATATTCCGGGATGGCTGGGAAATGCACCATTTTTTGTTTATCGACTCTGTTTACTTTAAAACACATCCAACTGGAACGCTAAGGTGCAGACATAAAAATTAAAATAGAAAACATCCTGGGCCTGCCTCTTGGAGGATGCAAATTGGCATGGGAGTTCCCATGGCTTCCAGCACAGCCTGCTGCTCTCACACCAGCTGCACTCCCGGTGAAGGCAAATAAAGCCAACTCCACCACTGATTTTGTGAGGAGAGGGAAGGAGGGAGAGAGAGATGAGGTCTCTAAGTGCTAAATTGTGAGGGGCATGGTGGCTCTGAAGGAGAGCAGAGAGGATGGGGAAGCCAAGGCAGGTCAAGGAGCACAGGTGGGCTCCAGATCCGAGTCGTGCCACGGCTTGCTGCCATTCCTGGGTGGTCCAAAGGTGTAGCCCCACCGAGGGCTCGTTGCTGTAAGCCAAGCCCTCGCCTCCTGGACGTGCCATGGGCTCAGGGGAAGCGAGTTCAAGTGGGGTCAGCAGAAAGAATACGGTCGTTGAGTGGTAACAATGCGCACAAATTACCAACAGATCGTGAAAGGCGGCTTCAGGCTGGGAAAACGCTGGAAATGGGGTGGGGGAAGTACAGTTAAACTTCATCTGCACCAAAGGGGGTGTTGAGGGTTTGCTTAAATCTGTGTGATATTCATTGTGTGTTATTTATGTGATGTTGATAGGAATAATCCCATGTTTCCTTGCTGCGGGGATTAATCCCTTCTGGAAAGGCAGAATGGCTGGCCCAGGCTGTGATGGAGCTCTGAGGGGCACCAAAAACACCTTCAAATCTATGGCAGATGGGACTCACTGCAAAACGATCAGATCTGCAATTGAAATTATGTTTTCCCTCTCCTCAACAGGCAGGAATCCCCAGGGAGACTGGAGGTGCAGAAAGACATTTTTTTCTGCAGAAGCCTGGAGTGTAAATCATGGCTTAGTCCCATCTGGGCATTTTCCTCAATTTATAAATAATTTCCTTTCTCCTAGCAAGTACTTCATGGTTGCTGTGGGGTGCTGGAGAGCTTTTTCCCAGTGAATATGTAGTCTTTCCTGCGTTATACACAATTCCATAGGTGCAAGACTGTGAAAAACAGACACACAAATGTTCCTTTCCCAACTGGAGCCCCTCTAGCTTTTAGGCTGGAAAAAGCAGCACATAAACACTTAAAACAGAACAAAAGATGTAAGAAATAGTATATTTACTTTAAAAAGTCTCAAATGAAATTAGGGTCAGCTCACATTTGATCATTTTTTCCTTTTTAGCACACCTTTATTAGCTGAAGAGAAGAGCCAGGCCTTTGCAATAATACTGTCACAGAAACATGCCCCAGTGAACTCTCTCTGAGATAACATCTTCAATAATCTTTCCACTGTTAAACAAACAGACAGAAAGGAAAACAAGAATGAATCCAAATATTCATTTCTCCCTAGAAGTTGTGTTTTTGGGAGTGGAGTGGTTCTGGATGGAGGATCCTACATATGGCTTAGTTAATGGGTCGTGATAGGAGTGAAAACCTTCCTAAAGAGGAATTTAAAGATGAGGGCTCAAAGAAGAGCCTTTCTTGTCGTAATTTATGGGCTGAGTGCTGGCTTTAGGAATGCAGATAATCCCCAGTAGACATGGCTGACATCCACTGACATCCATGGGAGCTGTCTTTGGGCTGCCCAGAGAGATGAGAGAAATTGTGGCAGCATCTGGTAGTGCCTTTAAGGAAACCATGAGCTGAGGAAGCGACTCACATTTCTCTGATTTTATTAGTATTGGCCAAATCTGGGAGTTCTCACCTAGACTTTAATTGGCCAAAACGTCTCTTGAAGGCAATTGGAATTTGCCTGGGTTTGGGGTTCCGTACCAGCTCAGGACTAAACCCCACTGCCCTTTCTTGTACCAGATGCTCTGATTAGGTGTCAAGAAGCCCTCACGAGGCAGTTCATAGCCAAGTGCAGGGCTCAAAGCTGAACAAGCACTGTGGCTGACAGGGAACAATATTTTCCCTCATGTCTGACCACAATTAGAGAGAGAAAAGAAGACAGAACCATTCCTAAAAATGTGAACCACAAGCAAAAATTTAGATGGAGACATTGCAGGGCCTGCCAACACCATTAAGAGCACACATTTTGCTGCTTCATCTCCAGTCCTACCATTTTATAGGATCAGGGAATGGTTTGGGTTGGAAGGGACCTTAAAGATCATCTCCTTCCAACCCCCTGCCATGGACAGGGACACCTTTCACTACCCCAGAGATGCTCCAAGGCTCATCCAAAGTGGACTTGGGCAGTTCCGGGGATCCAGGGGCAGCCACAGCTTCTCTGGGCACCTGTGCCAGGGCCTCAGCACCCTCACAGAGGAGAATTTCTTCCTAATTTCCCATAAAACAACGTTTTGACTTATTCTGGTCCTGGAAGTAGCTGTTGTTTGGTGTCCTCCTGGTAACCGCTCTCATCTGAGATTTGGGGGCTATGGAATTTGGTTAATAATGAATCCAAATTGATAAAATTTGGAAAGGAAAGGCTTTGGATGCTTTTTGGACTTGCAATGGATATTTTAAAGACCTTGAAAATAATGATGGGTTCAGTCTCAGCTCCACTGAGCTTATTTCACTTCTAAGCTTGACCTAAACAGCTCTTTGATAGCTTAGACTTCTGAATCATTTATCCAACCCCTATTATTTTCATTTCCCCATAGGTTTTTGTTACAAAAACAGCAGTGTATGTGTTTTGATTTTAACAGCTAAAATACTGGTTAACATTGGTTGTTTTAAATGGTTGAGGCTTGTTTAACTACATGGAACTTCCCCTTGCTATGGAAAATTGTAGGAAATTAATAAAATGTTCTTAGTTTAGGCTGTACAAGCTTATCTATATTGAGATTTGCCTGGTGATTGTGTATGAGTGTGTAGGCATAGATGGATGGATGGATGGATGGATG
>NC_031780.1:2950313-2972800 GCF_001522545.3 Parus major
TGGATGGATGTGTGTGGCAATGGAGAAGAACCTTGGACACACTGGGAATTTCCTAGCAGCACAAGTGATAGGACATTTTATGGATGGATGGATGGATGTGTGTGGCAATGGAGAAGAACCTTGGACACACTGGGAATTTCCTAGCAGCACAAGTGATAGGACATTTTTCTTAAGAGTCTTATTGGGATTTTTTTTTTTTCTTTTTGCTAAGGTGTGAAAATTGGCAGCTTGCTGCATTTTCTGACGGACTGCTGGAGATTGGCTAATTAGAAATCATGTTTAATTCCAAGTCAAACAAGCTGAGGCCACTAAATCTTCATGGGATGTTTGTCTGAAATGTTTCAGTGAGCGCTAACGTTTGCAGAAAGAACAATATTGTCAATCCATGTTCACAAGTCCAATCCACCACTTGCTATAAAACAAAAATAGTATAAAATCCGCTTTCTTTGAGTGATCAGTCTTCACGCTCCTTCCAGGCAGGAAACAGAACCCAAACCCTACAATTTGTTTGTTATTTATGTAAGTGATAACACCGATTTAAGTGCAGAGCTGGCTTTTTAGTGCAGGTTTGATGGTTTATTCAGTTTCCCAGCTGAGGTGATTAATGCTAAAGGATTTCCCAAAGGCCCCAAAATTTGGTGATGCACCAGCCCCTGTAGAAGCCCCCCATCCTCCTCCCCTTGTCATTCAGCAGGCTCCTCTGTGTTCTAACAAGCACCACACCGGAGAGGCTGAGGACAGAATTTTGGCCTCGTTTCCTCAAGCTTATTAATTTCAAAGTGCTCTTTTACTAAATACACACCGTGGGCTTCATGAATCCACATTCCAGCCCCAGAGACCTGGTAGACAGTGAAATAATTTTCCCCAAAGATGTGGTGGAAGCCCCATAACTCAAATCAGGCAGAATTTGGTCTGACAAAGCCCGGGCGAGCACGTTGGTGTAAACAGAGTTCCTCTGGCAGAGGCAGTCAGAGCAGAGGACTCCATGTGCTCTCGTGCACCATTACTCACCCTGTGGTCTGTGAACCACTGGTGGTCCATGAGGCATCAGAACATGGCCCCAGAGATGATGGAAATGTCTTTGTTGTGTTTTTGTTTTTAATGAAAAGGCACATTCTGAAACAAAAATAAATGGAAGGGGAGAAAATGTAACCCAGAGTACTTAAAACTTACCCTCGTTTTTATTTGGTTATAAAGGAAAGGCCTCACAGCAGCACCACACAGGAGGGCCTTTGGATCTTACATCCTGCAGTAGTGAGGTGGTCCATGGATTTAAGGATCACAGAATTATGGAATGTCTTCAGTTGGAAGGGACCTTAAAGATCATCTCATTTCAACTCCCTAAAGGGACACCTTCCACTGCACCAGGCTGCTGAAAAACACTGAGGCGGCAGGTGAAGATGAAGACTGGAATGACAGAAGCCTTCTCCTTCTGGGAGTGATGGCAAGCTTTCCAAAAGAACAGGTCATTTCATTCCTCATTCTTGTGTCACAGCAGATGTTGATTATAACCCAATCCCTACTTTGGGATTAAAGAGCTCTGCTTTCTTCCCACCACAGCCGCCCTTCCTTGCCTTGTCACTCTACATGACTTTTGCCTCTGCTTGTAGTAAAATCAGGACTGTTTTATTGAGAGTCACATTCTTCTACTGTTTTGGGGACTGACTAAACCATCCAAACCATCTGCAAGTGCCTGAGATGCTGCTGGAAAGTCTCTTCCAATCCTGCTGCCAGAATCTCCCATCCAACACAGCCCTCGATAAAATGAATGCTGCTGGTTGAAAGGTTTGTGGTGAAATCTTGGATTTGGTGGGCAAGGGATGGGCACTAGGAAAAGTGAGATTATTGTGAAAACCATCTTTGACAATTTGCGTTTTCCTACAAGGAGACAGAATAATTATTTCATTGATTGTTACACTACCTGGATTCACAATGGCACCACAGAGGGGGTTATCCTAAAATATTTAAGGATGAAAAAAGACTTTGGGTGAAAGCCAAGAGGTCAATTCTTTGTCTCTGAAATCAGCTATTTTTATTCCATGTGGAGACTGAACCCACAGAGAAAGAAACATTCCTACATTTCCCCCGTGAACAGTTTGCCAGAATATTGGGAATATCACCCATTGTCTCACATCAGAACTGCTGGATTCCTTAGGCTTTGAACATCAGCATGATTTGAAAATGAGAGTAAAATGTCTGGGATTTCATGGCCACCACGGGGCCATGGCGAGGTGGCCTCGGGGGTGACCCACATTCCTGAGATGTGTGGTCTGTACCATGCAGGCTTGGGAATGCTCTTCATGGTCCAAAATTTAGCCTTGAGCCCGTTTTATTTATCCTGACCATTTAAACCACTATCTCTTTTTGAGCATGGCCATTTTTTATAGATTGTGGAGATCATTATTTGCACAGTTAACTGCTCTTCCTTTCGTCTTTAGCTGTTTTTCTTATATACATATGAAGTGCTTTGGATCCAGCAGAGTTCATAGAGTACAAAGACTTGTACTGCAAAAAAATATTTGCATTTCTCTCGTATTCAAGAGAAAGGTCAATAAAATAAAGCAAGATGAGAAATCGTGGGGTGAAATGTTGGCCCCGACATAGTCAATGGGAGTCTTGCCATTGCCTTCAGTGGTGGCCAGAATTTCACCCGTGTTGCCTCAGACATGGTGAATGACTCCTTTTTGTCCACATTTTTCAAGCCTTAGGAGGCAAATGGAACAGAAATAAATCAATATCCTACCAGAAATGCAGATTTCACCTTGTCCTCTCTGTTTCTGAATCCATAAAACATAAATTCTGGGCAAACTTTGATCTGTGTGTTTGACTTTGATTTTTGTTATTCCTTCGTTTTTCAGGAAGGCTGGCTTTGCAGAGGTTGCCTGGATGGGCTCTATAGGTGGAACAACCTGAAATGCACAGCATTCTTAGCAGATGAATGCATCATATACATCCAGGACTGGACTGGACAGGCTGTTTGCTCCACACAGTAACAAAGCCTGAAACCAGATTGGCCTGGTGCCTGACACAACACTCCGATCTTCCCTGTGGCTTTTCACTCCCAGGGAGAGAGAGCAAAGGAATCAGCGGGGAGACCAGTGGAAGTCATGGTTTGACAACATCAAAGAGCAGCTTGGACCTTCTCCTCATAGAGAGAAAAAGGTTGCCAGGATCCCATGAGTTGGCTGACTAATAAGTGAAGTGCTGCCAACCCTCCGATTCAGGATGACTTGGGGTGACCCACTGAGTGATGGCCACCGCCAGTGGAAGAAGTTAACAGAGAAAAAGCAGGGAGATAAAGAAAAATAACCAAGCAAATACAGGGATTTGGAATGCATAGGAGCACGGGGGCAGTTGTCTCTTGGATCAGAGCTGTCTGTGTGAGTAGTGAGGTCAACAGTCACTCCCTGAGAAGGCATTTGCAGCTTTCGTCCCAGCTTCTGTCCCCTGACAGAGACTGGGGTGTGGTGCCATTTGTCTTGTCCACACCGGTCAGGGCAATGGATAACACTGGCAGAAGGAGGAAAAGACATAATTTATAAACTAGGACAGACAGAGGTACATTTACAGTGGGGGCTCACTGGGGGTCAGCCCCTGCTCATTATTATAAATAAATAAACCTGGGATTCCTTTATGGAGACCAAGTCCCCAGTGAGGGCTGAGTGACTTGAGTTGCAGGGCTGTGAGAGACAGCAACGACAGCTTGGGACAGCCCAGGACAGCCTGCTATGGACAAGGAGAAGGGACAGGCAATTGGGGAAGGAAAGATTTGGTCACTGCTTTTTGGGTCAAGAATTTCTCACAGTGGATAGAAAGCATTTTCTAGTTCTCTGAAGCTTGGAGAAATCCATTAAATGGTTGAAAAGTGTTGTAATCTTGAAGTTCATTTTCCAAGATGAGATGTTCAGAGGGGTGTGATGAGCAGGGTGGCTCCTGGTCTGCTGCAAACCATTTTTCCTTCTGCTGGAGGTCAATGTAGAACCATGGAATCATTAAGGTTGGAAAAAACCTCTAAGAACAGACCTCAGAGCAATCACCACCCTGCCAACTCAGCCTCAACACTCTGTGCCGTGTCCACTCATTTTCTGAACACTCCCAGGGATGCTGACTCCTCCACTTCCCTGGGGACCCTTTTCCATAAGCTCTGTGGCTCCTGAATTTCACTCTGAACAGCATTGCCAGACCTTGTGTTCCCCAAGCACAACATTAAAGTCAACACCTAAAAAAGAGGAATTATTTTGGCCACAGCCACACCTGTGGCAGCTGGGTCTTGTCTTTAGCTGGACCACTGGGTGACCAAAGCAATGGAGAAGAGGAGCTGCTTCCAGCTTCCCTGGATTTTTGGCAAATCACCTCCCTGTATTTCCATACCTCGAATTTTTGCCTGGGCTGTTTACACTGTCAGCTCTTCAGAGGGTTTTGTACAGCACCTTCTGCAACAGGACCCCGATCTCTGCTAGAGCCTCTGAACACCACAGGAACACAAATAGTACGAGAACATTTATCAAAACTTACAAAGGCGACTCTCTGTGCTTTGATTTGAAGCGTGTAAAATGAGTCTTGGAAAACATTCCTCCAAAGGAGCCGAGGATTCATGAACAGCACGGGTGGTGCTGGGAGCCCTCAGCACCCACTGATTTTCCAACAGGATTGGTTTTCACCAAAAGGGGTGCAGACAGGCACTGGATCTCACAGGCTATCACAGGTCTCTTTTCTTTCACTGGGTTTGCTTTTCTGCACAAAAAAATAAATCAAAAATAAAGGGGCGCGAAATGCTGACATACTTAAAGAGATGAGGATGGAATAGTTCAGCGTCCTTGAGGCTTGAGGTGTTTATGGCTAAACTTAAATCTTCTCCTGCATATTTGATTAAAAACCACCTTGGAATTTGAAATCAATGAATCTCCTCATGGACTGAGAGGCTGCCCACAGTGGTTCAGCTCTGTCCTCTGATTTATCCCCCACAGGGAGCCCCACTGATCTGTGGGGAGGGCAGGTGTCCCACAAGCTGCTGAGAGCCACTTTCCCAAACCCCATCTGGAATGAATTCCCCTGCCAAAGCTACAGAATCATGGAATCACAGAATGCTTTGAGTTGGAAAGGACCTTAAAACCCATCTACCATGGGCAGGGACACCTTCCACCATCCCAGGTTCCTCCAAGACCTGTCCAACCTGGCCTTGGACACTTCCAGGGATGAGGCATCCGCCTCACCTGTGCCAGGGCCTCACCACCCTCACAGGGAATAATTTCTCCTCAATATCCCATCAAAATCTACCCTCTTTCATCTTAAAGTCAAGCTGGAGTTCACTGTCTCAGCTGGTTCAAGTTGCAGAACACAAGAAGGGAGAATGGTTTTCCAACTTTTAAGCCAGGATAATTTGCTTGCTTTATTTTTATTTTATTTTATTGTAAAAATGGTTTAAATCAATCAAGTCACTCTTCGGAGTTATAGAGCTGCAATAAATCCTGGTCTGTTTGGACTCAATTTCCGATTAATTTTTTTGCCAAGCACCCTAATAAAAATGGATTAATTTAAAGCTATGTGGAGAAAATATATATAGAATTTTACAGCAGTTATTTCTTTAGCTGGACTATGCTTTTCTTGTATGCATGTTCAAATCATTAGAATGGCAATAAAAAGAACTGGTAATTGCACTCCCTGTAAAAAGTCATTAGACAGGAATGGAAATTTATAAAATCCCACAATTAATGGTAGATGAGTCCATACACACACATATACACAGATGTGCTTGAAAAAGTATTAATATAGAGGATAATATGGGATATGGGCAAGGAAGGAGATTGCTCTGAGGTTTAAATGAGTTATCTTCTAGCAGTCTTGAGCCACCTCATAGAGTCCTTAAAAACTAAATTCTCACTGTACCATCACCAGACACATCCCTGCAGGAGATTCCTGGGCAAGGAGGAATGTGGGGTGCTTTGGGGTGGAAAAAAGGGTGCCCCACTCACGTGTGGAACATCCCACCCTGCAAAACTTGCTGGATGGGAATTCCCATATCCACAGCAGATCCTAAAAGATGGATAGAGGGTTGCAATTAGGAGGGGCTGTGCCATTTCTGTAGCCAGACATAAAAACAACCTGCCCTAATTTCTCAAGTGAACTTTGTAATAATGATGAATGCCAGGGCTTGACATTTACTGTCCACAGTCCTGACCGCTGGCTCAAAGCAGGGACAGCAAATAAACACTCCTGGCTTGGGACAATCCATTGTCTGCAGTGACCTGGGAGCATTTCTCCCTGGGAGTATTTATGAACTCCAGTGTGACCCCAGCTGCTGCCCAGACTGGCAAAAATCATCCTTTGGATAAGCTGGGAGCAAACACCCCCCTGATCCAGGCTTTTGTAGCTTCAGGGAAATGATTTTTGTGTGGTGATGCTGCAGCAGGATCTTGCTGAGTCTCTGGCACAGGGAATTGCTGGAATCCTGCAAGGGCAGGTGATGGGGAACCTGGAGCAGCCCTGGGAGAGGAAGGTGGGAGTTGAGCTACGGGTCTTGGGAAAGAAGGATCAGTGTCATCCCTGTTTAAACACTCAGCTTCCACCTCTCCAGAGAAACACGCTCAGGAAAGACAGGGATATACATTTCAGGGAAGTAGAGATGGGATCCTGTCACCTCTGGGTTACACCACACAGAGGTGGTCTGGGCTGGGCTTAATGAATACGTGGGAAACAAAAAGAAAAGACCAAGGGAGAAAATCATCCCTCTTTCACTCAACCATCACAGTACAAAAGGATTATTCTTAAACTTATGATTGAAAAGCATTGTCAATCCTTGAGGTCAGTTATTAAATTTTAAAAGGAGCAGCAGCAGATGCTCAAAAGCTGAACAGGGGGATCATTTACATGCTCAATTCAGATAAAATTTAACAAAAAAAAATCAAACTTCAATAAAAATAATCTCAAACAAGTGAGATTTTCTTGCCAAATTCACTCAAAGGATATTTTCCCCCTCCTATCAGCTGCTCTTGTATCCAAGGACAACGTTCTCTTCCCCTTTTCAGAAAAGCTTTGGACTGACATTTGTTTATAATATCTTATTAGAAATTACTAAAATATTTTCAGCATAAGACCCACGGCATCAACTCATCTTTCCTCACTGAAGCAATAAGCAGCCACTAAGGCTCAACGCGTTGGGCTTCCTGTTTACATCCCCAGATGGCAAATTAATGTGTGCTCATTCCTCCCGTGGATTAATCTCTCCTTTTCCCACATAATCTGCAAATGAAGCCCAGATGGAAAGAATTAGCTCGAAATCTCCCCCTCCTCCTGCCCACCCTCCCCGAAAAAATGTTGGGACAGGGGTTTTGGTAGCACTGATTACACTGCAAAATTGTTCGGTGATTCCTTAAGTCTGTTGGAATCTCCCAGTAGAAATATAGGATTATTCTGCTGGTGTAATATAGCACATGATATATTATGGTTCCTGCGTTATTCTCTGCTTACAAGACCAGGGATATTAAAAAGAAGCCACTGGAAATGTAT
Source organism: Parus major (assembly GCF_001522545.3). Lineage (NCBI taxonomy): Eukaryota > Metazoa > Chordata > Aves > Passeriformes > Paridae > Parus > Parus major. The sequence goes on from NC_031780.1 coordinate 2,957,820, forward strand.
AAAACAAGTAGCTCGAGACTAAGATACACTAATTCCTAGCTCAGTGAATCCAGGGAAGAGACCTCCCAACAGCAGACATGGGATTAAACCTCTCCAAGCCTTACCAAGCTCAGCTTGGTGCAGATCACAAACTCTTACACTGTTTATATGTTTTTGAGAGTGTTCTGGCTGGGTATGAGGTCACAGTCTGTATTCCTTAATTTCTGAGGGAAAAACTTGCCATGAGCTGCCTGTGATGCATTTTGTAGGCAGTGGCTCTGAAAGCTGTGGATGGATGCTCCTTATGACACCTTGGCCAGGTGACTGACAGCACAGCAGTGCCATCAGCTGTGTCTGATTCCCACTGGAATTTGGGGAATTTGTAGCACTGAAAGCACTGATGGATGCCTTGCTTGCACATTTGGGAAAGGAGGAATTGCAGCATGAGCTGTGCCCTAAGAAAATGGAGCAGGAAGGGTCATGTCCAGCCTAAACCTAAGCTCTTGTGCCTCTTAGGACACATCTGCCTTATTAGCAATATTCACCATTTCCCAGGCTTCAGACACATGCCTGGATCTCTGAAGATAATGGAAAATGGCCTCAAGTTGTGCCAATGGAGTTTCAGGTTGGATAGTGAGAACAATTTCCTCACTGAAAGAGTGATTAAGCAGAGGAACAGGCTCCCCAGTAAAGAGTTGGAGACACCATCCCTGAAAATGTTCAAAAAAATGAGTAGAAGTGGCACTTGGTGACACAGTTTAATGGGAATGGCGGTGTTTGTTCAAAGCTTGGACAGGATGATCCTGGAGGTCTTTTCCAGCCTTAATGATTCCATGATTTTGTGATCCTTTTCCCAGCTCCAGAGGTGTTGTGTTGATCAAACCTTTAAGGCTGGGGATATCCCCCAGTAGGAATTTTCTGCAATCTCAATTTTTGATGACCAATTCCTGCACCTCCAGCAAGGCTGTGTTTCCAGAAAGGTTTCCCCACTTGACAATGGATTTTTTCCCTGACTTGTGCAAACCACAGGAAAAACTCACCAAAGGGAATTAACGAACTGGTCCAGCCTCACCTTCATCCCATTCTACTGAAAGCCAAACCACAGATACTCTTTTTTTTTAATCCTCAATTATTAAATTGCTCAAAGGAGTTGCCAGCACTGGGGAACTCTGAAACATTTCAGACATGATGCCAACAATTTATCTGAAGCCCTGCGTGCTGCCACATGCCCTGAACTGCTCGTGAACCTTCCCAAATCCCAGCAGCAGAACAGAGTTTGGATCCCAAGTGGAAGAAATCCGTGTGCCAGGGATTGAGCTGAGAGGAATTAAGCCAAGAAACCACCCAAAAAAGTGGGTTTGGGTTTTATCCCACCATATTCTTCCTGCAGAAGTTGGTAAATTCTGTGGGGAAATGACCCTTTAATGACAAGGAAAAGCTGGAAGATCAGCATTAATTGTCATGAAAATGACACCATTTTTAAAAGCTTTTTTTATATGGGTGATTTGGAGTTATTTGGATTTTTTATTTTATTTTATGAGCGTTGTAATAATTCAAAATATCTGTTTGAGTGCAAGTGGTTTATGTCAAAACAATTTTTTACCTAAAGAAACACCTCAGTCTGTGAGGAAACAGAGAAATTCCTGTGGGCAATGAGGAAAACAGATCTGAGCTGAAAACCAAATGAAAAATGAGAAATGAGAAAATGAAAATTACCCCAGACATAGACATAAAACCAATTTAATAATGATCAGAGACCTTTAATGTCAAAAAAGGGAGAAAATATCAAGAAAATCAAAATTTTTGCAAGAAAATTTGCAATAAAAATATTCATCCCTCCCCCACTAACCATCAAGGTAGGAGCCAGTGGAGAGTTCATTATTTCTCATCCAGAAATGCTTTTTAAAAAAAAGGATAATAAGAAAAAAAACGAGTTACACAACTTTAGTCTGAGCTAATTGTTCAAGGAAACAGAGTTTCCTCCAAGACTGATAAATCCCACAGGCTATTTCAAACAACTGGGCAGTAAATCACAGAGAAGTGCTGGTACATTATACAATGAAATCAAAGTGATTTGCAGAACCCTAAATGTTTCTTCATTACCCTTAATCCTACACCATTAAAGTAACAAGGAACACTGATAAGGTTTTCAGACAGTGACAAGGCAACAGGAAAATTATGGGCATTTTTATTTCAGGCATTTTCTCTTAGTGCTTTTGGTTTAAAATATAATGAAATATTGTAAATACTTTTATGAGGTTGTAATAAAAAACCCTAATGAACCTAAAACTGTGAGCTTTGTTAGAAGTTGAGAGCAGGACTGAGCCATGCTGCTACCCTAGATTAAAAAAAACAACAACAAACAACCAAAAAGATGACAGAATATTTTATATCTTAGTTTGATTTTTACATTTAGAACATTTAAAAAGTAAAAAAACATTAGTATTGCGTGGCACAGGGAATATATTTGGAATATAGAGAATTAAAACTAAGGGCTTGTAATCAAAGAAGTGGAAAAAGAGTTATTTCCTTAAATCCCAGATTAAGACATTTTTGGCACAATATATAATACAATATAAATTCGATTTTCTGCATCGAATCCACATTGGCAGGGGCTGCCCAGGGAGGTTTGGGGTCCCCATCCCTGGAAGTGTCCAAGGAAGGCCTGGATGTAGCACCCCGTGCTCTGGGCTGGGGACAAGGTGGGGATCAGTCACAGGGTAGACTTGATGATCTTGGAGGTCTCCTCCAACCTCAGTGATCCTGGGATTTTGTGTGGTAAGGTCTGAGCATCTCTTCCACATTGGGGCACCTCTGACCAACCCCTGTCACTCCTTACCAGCAGCAAAAGCTGCCTGAGCAGACCTTTACCTGCACAGTTTATACAACACCCACTCCCCAGGGTTGGGAACACTGCTGGAATTCTTCAGGACTGGATTAAAAGTCCCCTGTGCTGGTGGAGGGGTGGCTGCGAGTGCAGCTGCTGGACACAGCCATAACTCACTGCTACTACTGAGCTCGCTGCTATTTATTTACTGAGTTCAGCCAACAGACTCCAAAGTGATTTAGATGTTCCTCCAGATAAAAACAGCAGAGTAGTCAGGGTTTTTTTGGTTTTTTTTTACAAATCCAGCATTGCATCAGCAACAGAAAGGGAGCAGGAGGGAGGGCAGAGAGGGGGAAATAGCTTGGGTGTCAATGGGCACTGTTTGGTCTTTCTGCTGAGCTATGATAGCAAAGGCCAGGAGGTTTCACTGCTCCTCAGGCATGTCTTTGGTTTGGTTTTAGCACAGAGAACCAGACAATATAGGCATGAAGGGACAGAGGAGCATGCTGGTGGAATGCTGACAGTACTCTGAGGTGCCAAGTAAAAAGAAAAATAATAATTGAGAGCAATCAAAACAAGAGAGGCTCTGGGGAGAGGCAAAAAAATCAATTACTAAAGGGAATAAAAAGATCACTGTCAGAGGATGACAGGAATTCCTGATATGAGGGGTTTAGCAGTAAAGGACAGATTCCTTTTTTTTTTTTTTCTTCTTTTACTTAAAGGCAAAATCTCGTTCAATCTCATTCATTCAATCTGATGAGCATTTTTGAACTTTGAACTCTCTGACCTTTAAATCCTCTGAAATAAATCCTGGCCAATGGAAGAAATGGCAACAAACAGCAGAGTTGGTCCCTTGGGTGCCTTTGGTCACACACCCATGGGTGCATCCAGCACCACGGTGGTGGCAGCAGCTCCTGGGGACAGACAGACAGACAGAAAGTGGCCAAACTCTGCTCCCGTGCCCCCAGAGTCTGGAGATGCAAAAATCCTCGTGGATTTTTAGAGGATTATCCTGGGATTCTGGCAGGGGTGATGGAATTAGGCTGGGGATGCAGAGTGTGCTTTACAACAGATACCAGAAAAGTCACATTTTGCCCCAGTTTGCAATTTTGATTTCTCCTCTAGTTTGCCCAAGTGAGGTTACAACACTGAATTAATAACAGAGTGATCTGTGCCAAGATCTGAAATACCCAGATTCATTTTACATTAGAGAAACCTTTAAATCTTGCCCAGCTGAAAGGAAAGCTGCTCTCCATAAGCAACTGGGCTCAGAGAAATGAAAGTGTCACCCCAGCTGAGAAATTTTCTGGGAGCAAATGAGACCACAGGCAGTGGTTTGGAGTGATAGGATTATTTTCTGAGCAAGGTTGGCTGAAGATGTTTAATGAGCACATGGAGACATCTCTGCCTTAGCATCCCCAGAACCATAAACGACATAAATGACAGAGATTGTCCTTCTAACTTTGACCTTTGCCAAAGGCTCAGCACAAGAAAAGGGAAGAGAGGAAATCACAGAGAGCAAAGCCCTCATATCTTCTGCTCTGATCCTGGTGGAGCATTTTTGCATGGAGGAAGGAAATTGTGTTCACAACATCTCCTGAGCTTTACTGCTCCTCCCTACCTGTCCTGGGCCTCATACAGTATAAAATAGTGCCATCTACTGATATATTTTAGCAGCTCCTGGGTACTCAGAAAAGCTGATTTTACTGCTTAAAATGTACTGATTTTACCTTGAAAGCTGATTTTTCTATCCCTTCATCATTGTGTTTTCTCTCTAACCAGGACATGCTGCTCCAAAAGTACTAAAGCAGCTGCAAACTCATCCTGGAAAAAATTACCCCAAGGTCAGCAGGGCATTAAACCTACTGGTGTCAATGGAAAGTCCCTGATGAAAAGGCAAGGATGTTGTGCAGGTCAGGATTTTCCTCTGTGGAACACAGGAGGGTGTCCTGGGGAATGCAAAGAGGGAGAGCTGTCTTCAGCAGTGCTCAAAAGTCACATTGCTGTTGTGTGAGATGCACTGAAATCCCTTCTTCTGGGATTTAGGACAAGAGGAAACACCTGAAAGGAAGGACCAGGGACAGAGAGATGCAGCTGGAGGCAGCCAGGTGAGTATCTTATATAGACAGGGGAAAAAATCCTTCTTGGGAGCTGCACACATGTGCAGGGGAGGATGTCACACAATTCAGGCATTTTAGAGAAAGTCACTTCACAGAGGAAATATTTCCCTGCTAGCTTAAAAACAGGGGGAAAGAGAGAGAGAGATTTCCCTGCTTTGGAGACCTGTGGTGGAATCTGTCAGCGCTGATTTTGTTATTTTTGTATCACAACAAACTCATAGGGGAAAAACAAGACTGGCCCAAAGGTAGAAATACTCGGAATATTTTCACATTGCTCACAACAAAAGCCAAACACGGGAGTGAAACAATGTGCAGTGTCAGGCTGGGAGAGATGGGTGTGTTCAGCCTGAAGAAGGTTCTGGAGAGGCCTCAGAGCCCCTTCCAGGGCCTAAAGGGGCTCCAGGAGAGCTGGAGAGGGACTGGGGACAAGAGATGGAGGGACAGGACACAGGGAATGGCTCCCACTGCCAGAGAGTGGATTTAGATGGGATATTGGGAAGGAATTGTTCCCTGTGAGGGTGGGCAGGCCCTGGCACAGGTGCCCAGAGAAGCTGTGGCTGCTCCTGGAAGTGCCCAAGGCCAGGTTGGACTGGGCTTGGAGCAGCCTGAGATGGTGGAAGGTGTCCCTGCCATGGCAGGGATGGAATGGGATGAGATTTAAGGTTCATTCCAACCCAAAGCACCCTGTGACTGTGTGATTCTTCATGTCTCAGGCTCCAGGTCCCTGCTCCTCCACCCTCGCACCCCTCAAATCCCGATTTCTGGCTCCTGCTCCAGAAACCCCCAATGAATCCGTGTCCCTTTCCATCTGCCAGCCTCCAGGAGGATGTTCCAGCGCTTGATTAGAGTTATCAGATCCCAGCACTGGGATTTTCCCCTCTGCTGTTGTTTTTACGACCAGGAGAAGTTGTTACAACCTTTATTTTACAAGGCAGCGCTGGCGGCCCGGCCCGGCTGAGCGGGGTCGCTGATTGCCCTGACTTCCCTGCAGGTATAAAGGCTGCTGATTTATGCCAGGGGAAATTCATATTAACCATAAATATCTTAATAAGTGGCCATCTGGGAGAGAGGGCAGGCTTTGGATCCAGCAAGGACTAATTGCTGTTTAATGGGCAGCATCTCCAGCACTGTGTAAAACAAAGCTTTTGGCAGGGGGTGTTGCTGAGGTTACAGACAGAGCTTTTCGTCTGCCAGGGGAAATGTGACTGCTGCTCTCAGCTCAGCCCTGGCCCGTGTCCCACAGGAGATGATTGTCTCGTATTAATCACAAAGATTCAGCCCCCACCCTCTGTGACATTCAGACATCACCTGGTTTTCCATCAGCACTGCTGAGCTCCCCACTCTGCGTCCCCTGTGCCCAAAAGGGGCCTCACATCCCCCAACTTCAGCACGGGAATGTAAACCCTGATAAAAGCTGGCTAATTTTGTAACATTTTGTGTCTCCTTCCTGCAGGAAGGTAGCGTGATGCCAAGCTGGCAGAGGAGGTGGAAGGTGGGAACTGGGATGCTGTGGGTTTTTTACCCAAACTTCCTGCAAAAAATGGGAATTCTGGAGACTTTTTGGGTCTGTGTGACCCCCCCTGGGTGTCCCCTGTCCAAAAAGAGCTGCTTCTCACCAGCTCACCCGTTGCTTTTCCATTCCCAGCCCAGGAGAAACCTCTCTTTGGTCAATGTTTTATCCCAGATATCGGCCTCCCCCTCCTCTCTTGAATCAGACTTCAAAGTCACCAAATCTCAGCAGCACTTGCAGTGAAGGGGCAGATAAATTACCCCAAGGATAATTCTCATTTTTTCACACAAACCCCACGGTTTTTGGTTCACAGGAGGTTCCGTCTGTGCCACTGCAGAGGCCCGAGCCAAGGGAGCCCCTCAGGGCTTACACCCACCTAAGGTATCAATCAAAATAAAACCTGATAATAAATAAATATAAATAAATATAAATAAATAAAATTCTGCCTAGGTGTGGGAGCATTCACAGGGTTTTGGGATCAGCTGAGGTCTGGCAGGCAGTGCTGCTCAGGTGTGAACTGTGTCTCCTGCCTTTCTGCTCTGGAGAGAGTCTTGTGCAGGTGTGAGTGATGAGGAGGCACAAAAACACTTCAAAGGTCGGGCCGTTTCCCTGTTTAGCCAGGATATTTGAGGGAGTGTAGCTGAAAACATTATTAAAGAACTCAACTGGCTTAGCACAGCTCTTCAAAGTTCTCTGAACCAAGGTGAAAACAGCTTTCCGCTGATCTTCCCTTTCCTCACTTCTGATTAATGTAAAAGAAAGAGCTATGAAATACTTGTTATAATTTTTTTTAAACCTCAAATTTAGCCTAAAGTTCTGGAAATAGACTACAAAAATATGGTTTGGGTTACACATGGTACATGAGCAGTGGACACTGACATAACTAAATCCCAGGAAAATTCCCTATTAAAGGAAAAAAAGAGAAAAAGAACCTGGGAGAGCAGAACATGCCCATTGACAAGGCATCAGGTTTCTCTGAGCCAAAACATGATGTCACCAAGGAAGAGTGCAGTTGGTGAAGCTCTTGTGGAAGGTAACAAACATTTGTTGTGCTGTGTTTATCTTCCAGCCCTGCTCCTGTTTCGCATGTGCCCCTCTCAGCTGTCCTGAGGCCAGGCAGGCTCCAGGAGAATCCATCCCCAAACACAATAAACGTGGGCTGTAGATGCTGCTGGACGGGCCACGTGCCCAAAAAATCCCCTGGAGGTGAGGGGGGTTGCTCCTCCTGTTCCACGTCTCCTTTTTTTATTGCTTGTCACTCAATCCTCACTCAGCACTTTTGCTTTGAGCCTCAGTACTGACAGGTCAGTGTGCTGGCTGCAGATAATTGGAAGTGTTTGGGTGTTTAAATCCTCTTAGCATCACCCAGAAGAGTTTAACCTGTCAGAAGCTGATGGGGAAATTGCTGCATTCATCACCACGAGGTGCAGAACCAGCTTCTTCCGCAGCCACCTGGAAAAATAAATCCCAGACCCACTCTGCCTGGCACAAATCAGCATTTCCTGAAGGGACAGCTGCACTCTGCAGCTCTGGCACACGGCAGGGCAGAGGCTTCCACACCTCAGTGCTGGTTGTCATGGAGTAAAAAGCAGCTTTTTCAACTCTTCTGGATTCAGGATGCGATGCAGAACATCAGCAAGCTTTGATTTCTCTGAGTGTGGTGGCTGATTTGTTTTGGAGAACACTTACCTGTGTGAACAACCAGCCCTTGGATGTCACATTTTGGAATTGGAAGTGAACACCTCACTTCTCTGTCCCTATTTAGATGACCAGGCTGGAATTTCCCCAGTGCACTTGAATATTTGCCTTTTGCACTATGAGAGCACCAAGAGAAGAAAGAAATCACCCGATGTGTGCAGGCTCCTGCTCCACAGTGCCCACACTTGAGATAAACCAGTTTCTGCATTCCACATTCCCAGCGTGGGGGTCTGGGGGCTGAGGATCCCCCAGGGAGACACACACAGAGCCCATCCCGTGTTGGCACAGGGGCTGTGTGAAAAGGAGGAGGAGGAGCTGGGCTTTGTGCAGGACAGGAGTGGATTTCACAAAAGCAGGAGAGAAGAGGTGAAGCCCCAGCTGTGCTGCCTGCGAGCTCCATCTTGGACATGGACCAGGCTCCACCACAGCTGAATTTGCTCCCCGGAAACTCTGCATTTTCTCATCTCTGTTAGGGCTTTGCAGAGGGACAGAAAGTGGAAAACCACCATCCCCAGAGCCTGAGAGGTGGAGGTTTACCAAGCTGTTCTTAGAGAGATTCCCAAATCCACCTCTCAGCTGACCTGGAGGCAACTTTTCCACACACTGCCTGGATTTACACTTCTCCAGCTTTCCCTCGATCCTGCAACCCAGAAATGCCCGAGGCAACACCGTGTGCCTTCACCTCCTCTGCTAACCCCTCCACAGTGTGCAGCCCACACCTCATTCTCCTCTTGGAAACAATTCTGACCTGAGGAACTGAAATGATAAATGAACAGCACATTCACGGTGTGGAGGGTAATCCCTAGGAGGAGTGGGAAGGATTCAGCTTGGCAGTAAAAAACCAGGCAGTTGGCACATAAATTTCTCCCAGGTGTGGAGATGAGTGGCAGGCAGTGTCAGAGGCATTAACACCTCCTATCAGGTGTAATTATTCCAGGCTGTTCCCAGTCTGGGGGTCGAGAGGCATTTCAAAAACTCTGAGAGAAATCAAAGCCTGGGAGGTCTGTGGGAGCCGTTTCAGGAGGCTGTAAATTTTATTTTAAAAGGAAGAATTTGGAATTGCATAAACAGCCGACTTTTTCCTAACAAAGAGGGGAGAGTTTTATATCAGCTTTTGCCAGTAATCAAGTCACTTCTTGTATTAAAGTACTTGTGAAATTCAAAATGATATGCACATTCCAGGGAAAAATACCCTATCAAGTACAAACCCACCCTGACACCTTTGGTGCAAGAACACTTCTCCTCTCTGCTCTAAGAACAGCCTCTGTACACACAAGGAAAAATCCATCAATTCTCTAGAAGTTTTCCTGAGCTTTCTTCTCTTGCAGTGAGGAATCACAGAAAGATCACACAAAGAGAAATCTTTGTCCTTCTGCAGGACTCTTATCTCAGTTTCTTCACTTCTGCCACAACTTTGCCTTTTGGCAGCCCCAGATGTGCCAGCTCAGGGCACCTGCTCCACCAGATACAAAAATCAACATTTCTGTAGATAAATTTAAATCTAAATTTACATTTATTTAGTCTCCACAGCCTAATTTCTCAATGCCAAACAAAAATCCTACCCAGTTCAGAGACCACTTCTCCAAACACCAGTCTCACCAGCTCTTCCCTTCTTCTCCCCAGCCTACGACAGCGATCTGGCTGCACTTAAAACACTTTCCTTCCCATCTTTTATTCCTTTGGAAGGGACTGGAGAGGTTTATTACACTCTGTGATCTTATCACAGCCTTTGGCAGGGAATGGGGTGTCCCACGGAGGCTGGAATTGTACCGTGGCATCTGTGCAAGGGGTCCCTTCCCATCAGAACAGCTATATATATATTTCTTTTATATATTTTACATAGATATATACTTATCCTATCCCTTCCAAGCCACGCTTGCAGTTTATTTCTGCACCAAATGGTCACTGGGAGATTTTCATGGGGTATTTATGAGGGTTTAAACCTATTTTGCCAAATTAAAAGTGATGTTAAACCACACACTGAAAGCTCTTCCAGCTAAAGGCTGTTGGGCACTCGTAGGGCTCCAGCAAAAAGAAAATAATCTCCTTTTTTAGTTATTTCTGTCATTAATTGTCCGTGATTGGGTTGCCCTGTGTGTCAGTCACCCATGAAATAGGTTTAGTGGCTGAAGAGCAGTGCTGAGAAAGGAAAGAAAGAAATGTGAAAATTATCTTCTCTCAATGTGTTCAGCACTGCCAGGATCTGTTTACGTGGGGGAGGACATCATTCCATGTTTTCCAGAGTACAAATTCAGCAAGATTAAACACCATGAGCTGAACCCTTGTCTGAGGGAGGCCAGCTCGACGTTGATTTACACCTGCCCAGGAGTTGATCCTCTGAATCCAGCATTAAAGCTCTCTGAGAAAAATAAACCCAACAACAGCGACTAGTTCTATTAAATAATAATAATTAAAAAAAAGAATAAATAAATTAAGTGATACATGGGGGGGGAAAAAAATCTTCCAAAATCAAAGCTCAGGGCAACAGCCAAAAAGAACCGGTCTTATTTAGGGGCAGATGAAAGAACATGTAAGTTCAGCATGATGTCATGGCTGTTTATGCTCTTAAATGGCCCTTTATCATCCACCAGACACAAAATGACTTTCTAAGGCTCCCACTGGACGGATGGTCTGTCTCTGGAATAAATGTTGACAAGTTTTATATCAAACCGTTGATCATTTTCAATTCCCAGCACGGCCATTCGAGCCCGTGATTAATAACCTCGCAAATCTTATCTGTTTGAAAATAAGAGGAGCTGGGTTTGTTTCCTTCAGATTAGGGTTCAGGGCTCAACAACAGGAAAATCGCCTGCTGAGCTCACTCTGCTTTGCGTGGCACATGAAAGCCCAAACCCAGAAAACAGAATTTCAGGATGCGCTCAGCGTTCCTATCACAAAGCAAATAAGATACTCCAGGAGCGGTGATAACGTTGATTCCTGGAGCCTGGGAGCAAGGAATTGTTTGATATCAGGCAGAGTAGCTGTGAACAGAGAGATAGGCACTTGTACGTTTAAATTCAAGCACTAATTGGCCGATAAGATGTACCGCGAAAAATAATATCCAGCCTCAAACTTCCTGGTGGTTTTGTCAGGCTGAATGAGAAAGCTCTAGGGAGTGAGGGTGAGCAAAAAGGAGTAAGGATTTGGGATTCCAGATGTATGTTTGGCCTGGGTACAGCTGATAGCCAACATTGAATAAAAGGGGGGGAGAGGAGAGGAAAAAAAAAAAAAAAACAAATTAAAATCCACCAAGGACAAATCAAATAAAGAATCAAATAAAAAGTGGTGTCAGAATTATGCAGGTCTTGAAGCTGAGCAGATCAACCAGCTGAAGACAAAAAATTCCTTTAAAATCCACTTTAAAATCCACTTCAAAATCCACTTCAAATCTTCACAGTATGTAAAGTGTTATATTTGATATAAAGCATTCCTAGCACAGTTTGGGACGCCAAACATCTTCATCCTTCCCAGTTCCAACATTCCATCTTTGCACCTACAACCAAAGCTATAAAGAATAATTAAAAAATACTGCCAGACCTTTCCCCTGACGAAAAAGGGCAGAAAAGAATTAAAAAAGGAATTTTTTCCCCCCTGCAAAAATCAAAGAGCATTCAGCTGAAATACGTTTGGTTTTCAGCACTCCAGCACGTTGAAATTTTCCTGTGAAATCAAGCGCTGCCTGCCAAGATTTTAATTTATTTTTGAAATGTAGCTTTTTGTCCCAAATGGTCAGTGGATTTTCTCTTAAAAGAGCTTAGAGTTATTGCAATATTAAAAAGAAAAATTGCCTTTGCCTTGCACACAGTGGGCTGCTCACAGGGGCTGGAGATAAGCACAGAGGGCTGAGCAACTCCTTAATTACCTCTCCTTAATATTAAATTCTTTGTCTGCCTTTAATTTTACGGCACTTTCATGCAAAGCCAGGGCAGTGAAGTAAACAGAAATTTCTCCTTATGCTTTTTGTTAAGTGAGAACATCAAGGGCCACCAATAACTCACCCAAGTGAGGAAAGGATGGAGCTGGAAAATGAGGCAGGTCGTGGAAAAAATCGAATAATCTCTGTGGAAAAAGCAATTTATCCCCACACTGGCAGATGGCTGCAGACAGGAGATTTGGGAATAAATCTCATCTCATAGGAGCCACCTCCTGGGGCCTGGGCCCAACCAGGTTAACACATGTCTCAGGGAAAAAATTGGAGTTTTTTTATCAATAAATAAAAATTCAGTTGCTGATTTATTTCTTGTTTATGAGTGGTGGGTTTCAACCATTGAACTCCCCCAGAAATGCCAGCCCCAGAAATACTCAGCAAATTCCAGATTTCTCTCTCGTTGATGGAAATTTTCTGCTTGTGACAAAAAATGGGCATTAACATTGAGAAGGAAAACACTCAATAAATTGATGAATCTTGGTAAGTTTTTCTGGTGAGGCTAAAAACACCACATTCCAAATAATTTACAGTCAGCAATAAATAGGAATGAAACACTGCTGGTTTAATTCTTCCTTTTCTAGCATCTTTATTGTCTGATAAGTCAGAATAGTAAAAAACCCAAACCAAATATGAACTGAAATTATTTTTCACTGCCAAACACCACTCCAGAATGCAAAAGTCCTAACAAAATATTAACTGAGGATGAGGCAAAATGGGTAAGTGGGAAAATATTTAAGATGTTATTTGCTTGATCATCACTGTAGGAGCAGAATCCACCTTTGTGTCACCATGGAATATATTATAATAATGTAATAGAATAATGAAACAATTATGAATAAAATATAATAATAATTAATAGCATGTAAATAATAATAGTATCAGTAATAATAGTAATGGATTATTGGGAAATAAATACACTTTATCCCTAAAACAAACACGTCACATGAAGGAAGCAAATGTGTTTGTCCACGAGAGGTCTCTGGAGCCCTGATAATCACAGGATGTTCCCATGGATTCCGGTGCTCCTGCTTTGAAATGAGACAAATGTTTGAATTTCATGTTCCCTCACCAACTCATGGGGTTGTCCCCTCTAGATCTGCACATTTTGGGCTTCTTCAGCCAGAGGAGGAGGAGGAGGAGGAGGATGGATGTGGGAAAATGTCTTCAGGACACAAAAAATCCACGTCAGCCCACGGCTATGAGAGCAGATCAGGCAAAGTGCAGCCTTAACGATTCTGGGATTTTAGGATTCTACTGATTGTTTATCCCAGAGGGAAAAGGAATTCTTCCTGGTGAGCCACCTCACCCAGTGCCATCTCCTCTTGTCCCATCACTCGTTACCTGGGAGAAGAGACCGACCCACACCTGGCTGCACCCTCCTGCAACAGAGCAATTGGAGAAATTTCAGTTTTACATGGGGTAAAGCTACCCCATGACATCTCAGAACATCCAGAAATCAAATTAAATGTCCTTTTGGTTGCATAATTAACAATATTTCTGTTTAAGGCAGTTACTGACCAGGAAACACAAGAATTGTATTGCAAACAGATGTTTACAGCACAAACGCTTTTCTAAGTAAATCCCATTTCAAAAAGACTTTATGAAACAAAGAGTCTGGAAGTATTTGTAGCTGACAATGGACACATTTGGAGAACTCCTTGGAGAATCCATTCTCACAATTTCACAAATTTATGTTTCTTGTCTAAACAATAAGATGCAAATCATTGGCCAGTCCCAATATTCTTATGGGATATTGGTTCTTCAGTCTCAGTAACTGCACTTTGGAGTCCAGGCGAGATTAAATCCAGGCTCTGCATATCATTGCCTCAAAATACATCTCCTTGCTGAAGAACTGGAGCCTTCTCAGCTCCTGGTGATTCCTCTCGCTGCCCTGTCACCAAACACTAAAGCAGAAGAACATGTTAAACAGCTCACTCAAAGGAAAAAGCAGAGTTTATTTTTGGAACTCTCCGTTTCCCTGTGTTAGTGACTGGGAATCGCAGAGGGAATGAATGGAGAACATGAAGGGAAGACAAAAAATCTGGAATGTGCTGGATTAATGCTGGGATTACCACTTTTGAAAATTCCAGCCATCTCTTTTGGCTTGGCCAGCCTTGGTGACCATTGAGCCTCATCAAAGGATGGCAGGAGGAGAGCAGAATTCTGCCATAAAGGAGCTTTAAAGGGGAATTAAATCAGTGTTTGCCTCTTCTAACACACATTTCAGCAATCCCCTGCCACAAGCAGGGCATAAATCTCCATACCTAATACCTTGGCAGATTCTTCCTTGGAAATGTTCCTGCTTGCCTCCCATCCCAAAAATGGAAACATTTCCCTGAAAAACAAACAGAGAGTGCCTGAGAGCAGCACCCCCACCCAGCCCAGGGTGAGTGGGCTCAGGGAGCCCACCCCAGCACAGAATTCCTCAGATCCGGCCCCGTGGAGCCTCCAGCCATCCCAGGGAACTGGGCTTTGAACAATGAATGCTTTAAGTGTGGTTTGCAACTTTTTTATTTTCTTTTCTGATTTGTGGACCATTAAAAATGTTCCGGCGGGGATACAGGATACCCTTTAAAATATGGAGATTTCTGTGTAGCACATGTGAACTCTTCTTCCTCACTCCCCTTTCATGGAGCCCCAGGGAGCTGCTGGAAATGCCGGCCCTGGGAGATCAAACAAACTGGGGGTCTGTGAATCAGACAGGAGAAACAAATTCAAGAGGCAAGGTCCTGGCGGAAACACCCTCCGGAGTCATTGGAGATGACAAATTGGAAATGCTGGTCTCGAGAGGCTGAAAGGGGAGAGACAACAAAACCACCCCAGAGTCCTGGAAGGGGAGACAGTGAAACATCCCAGAGTCCTGGAAGGGGAGACAATGAAATATCCCAGAATCCTGGAAAGGGAGAGACAACAAAACCA
>NC_031780.1:2973042-3107014 GCF_001522545.3 Parus major
CAAAACCATCCCAGAGTCCTGGAAGGGGAAAGCAGCATCCTGGAGGGAGCAGGGATGCGGATGGGGCGATGCTCTCCACTGGGATTGTGCTGTGTCAACACAGCTCTGCCAAACGTGGGAGGCACAAAACACATCTGGGGGCTTTTCTGCTCCATTTGCCCCTCAGCCTGCACAAAATCCTCATTTCTCAGTCAGTGGGAACTAATAAAGAATTGTAAATTACAGCTTTTCTAGAAAATATTGCTAAATAATGCTAACAAATAGCATTGAAGTCGGATGTGGTGTGAGTGAGGATGAGTTTAAATAAAATAAATGCAGAAAAGGATCTCCATCTTGTGATTTGATGTTTGTTCCTCAAAGAGTTGATAAAGTCCCGTAGAGCAGGGTGCAGAGTCACAGCTCATCAGTGACACTGGGATAGCCTGAGGGAGAAAAGGATGGTTAGAAATGGGGTTTTCATCATCCAGTTTTTACCAGCTGCAGAAGAGCCTCAAGTATTAGCAGAGCCCCAGATGTGCTCCAGAGCATCCCTAAAGTTACAGGAGCCTTTGAGGGGCTGAAGTTGGGATCCAGCTGAAACCAAAACCGATAATCCCTTCCCAGAGCAGAAACCTTTGGTGCTCTGGTTGTATCAGGACTGGTTATCCATGGGAAAACATCGTGTTTTGGAGACCCTGTGTGAATGCAGATCCTGAGTCTTCTTGTGAGCATCACTCTGTGTGTTGGAGTGGAGAGCTGGACTCCAGTGGAAAGTGTCCCACCCATGGCTGGGCTTGGAATGAGACGATTTTTAGGTCCCTTCCAACCCAAACCATCCCATGGTTCTTTTGAAAGCTTTGCAAAGATGTCCCTTTCTCTCTGAGACAAATGGAAAAAGATGGAAATAAGTTTTAAGGAAGAATTTATCCACAGTTCATTAAGGTGAGGAATAACTGATGTAATCCTCACTCATTTCAGTGCTTTTCCATCATCTCCAGAATACCAAATCATCCAGGAACAAGGTGCTCCACTAAATACCCGTTCAGTGCTAGCTGGGCTGATCCACTTGTGACTGTGAAACCCAAAGCCAAGCAGTGACTGGCAGGGAAAACCTTGGGATTGTCATCCTGGCATATTCATAATGTGCATTGAAACTGAGGACTCTTCATAGTCCAACACATCCAGCACCACTTTTTGCAGTCACAGTTTTAACCATTTTACTGGGGGTGCTTGCACAGCATTTACATGGAGCATCACACCCCAGGTACCTACAGAGGGTGCTGCCAGGTTTCATTTACAGGTTTGACCATATTTGGGGTTTTCTGTGGACTTTCCACCCTTTTTTCATCTTTCCTGCCCTGTGTCCCACCCCAAAGAGCTGAAAGGCTGCTGTAGGTCTGGGCAGAGCCCAGGAGAGGCTGCGAGGGCGCACGGAAGCTGCGAGGAGCAGAAAGCAAGCTCTCGGGTTAACAGTTAAAGAATGCTGCTATAGAATTGGCCAGACAGCCTCTTCCCCAGAGTTTTCCCGTGGGTAAAAGGCAGATCATAGCTCTTCCTTCCCATGAAAGGCACTTTGATCTCCCTTGATGAAATGCTTTATGTATTTGGGGAGTTTGGTGTAATTGGCGGTGATGGCTCAAGGCTCTTCCCCATCCCCAGAACTCCCCTGTGCTGGTGTTTGTTCTGAGAGCCTCACACAGCTCACGGCTCCTCCGAGTGCACTGCAGATCAAGAGGAGCATATTTATGGCTTTGGGAAAATCTCCAAAGAGATCAGCTAAAATCCTCCTCCTGCATGATGAAAAGCATTTTGTGTGGCTGCTCTGCCCTGCTGGGAGTCCAGCCCGTGTCGTCAGAAGCCGCCTGACATGTCCAATTATGAATTAGGGCTCAGCAGTGTCTGCTGGGATTTATTCAGATATTTGGGCTGAACGTTTTGTCAGCCCTGCTGTCACCACTGAGGGCTGCCAGCCCAGAAAAGCAGCGCTGTGGCACCAGTGTGACAGCAGAGCAGAACATTTCTCATCTACACGGAGATGCACAGCTCTTACATCAGCATTTAGGCCGAGAAACTCCTCTTTTCTCACCTCTCCATGAATTATGACATTTATTCACAACTATTGTTTTGGTGTGGAAAGCAGGGTAAACGAGGCTGTATCTGCAAAGTCAATTATTTTGCTAATGGAATAGAGGAAGGAAAACATTCCTGGCATTATGGTTTTATCAGCTTATAAACATGTGGGAGAAGCCTACGTGCCTTAGAATAACAGCAGGAACAAGAGTGGGAAAGGAAACACTGGGATCTGGATGCTTTAGTAAAGACAACCAGCAGCACAGCACAATGTGTAACCTCACAGCTTTTCCTGCTCCTCACCTCTGCAAAACACTATTTAATATTCTTAAGCCTGATTTTATAATTAATTTTTTTCATTCTTTATGAACCAATTACCTCTCAAAGGGCATTTAGGAGTGACAGCAAAAGCAACAAACAGTGGAATTTCCTGTGCTAAATCCATAAGAGAGGTTTGAAGGTTAAAAAAGGTTATTCAAAAGGTATCAAATGTGCGTAATTTGTAGTATTTTGCAGAAGGAAAAAATCATCAGCCATCATCTGGGTCTCCTCCTGCAAAGCCATTTCTAACACCTACAGCAGCCAGAAGTCCCTTGCCAGTCTCTGATGTCCCAAGGACTGTGACAAGGGCTTCAGCCATGAGCCCTCTCCAGGTTTATTGTGCCCAGGGCCATTTCTGGGCTTCTTTCACCAATGAATTTGGGGTCAGCGCTTCAGACACGCTGTCCCCTGCTCAGCTACCAAGAAATGAAAGAGGACATTCCGGCTGAGAATGTCACTCCTGCTTTCCCTTCTTTATCTTTTCTGGAAAACGGGATAAAAATGTGACATGTCAGATCTGCACCTCCACCCCCACCCTGTGGATGAATCAAAAAAAGGGTCATTCACCACTTTTTATTTGGAAAGTCTCTCATGCACAGAGCAGACACCTCCAGATGTCTCCATCAGTGACGTTATTTATAAGAGGACCAAGCAGCTCGTTAGGCTAATTGCTCCTGGAGGGATTTAACTCCACTGAGGGAGCCTGAACAGGGCTCAACTGTTCCAGAGCATTTGCTGCCACTCCTCCCTTTGATTTACACCTCTCGTAAAATTTTATGGCCAGATTAGAATGAACTTCACTTGCACTATGGTTTAATAAAAGTTTTTTTATGCTGAAGAAAAGCAAAAATCAATGCGGTAACTAATTACAGTTTTAATGAGGGGAGGAAAATAGCTCAAAAGGGGGGGCCCAAAAAGCCCCCCAGGACAGTTCCCTTTGGAGGCTTTGCTTCAGACACCTGAGCTCAGAGACTGTTGGGAGAGCAACATTAAAAAAGTCACATTTTTAGGGAAGAGCAATTTTGGATGGAGAAAGAGCAATGTGAGTTTTTATGGCGGATGCGAGGGAGTTGGGCTTCCAGTAAATGGGAGAAGGGAGTGAGTAGCTATCAGTCACTCTGGCTGGAATGTCTTGCAGTTATTTGGCTGCTGAGCACGTTTTTTATGGAGGGAAAAGTCCACTTTTGAAATAATCAGTTGCTTTGCAGAGATAATTTGGCCATACAGTGCATTTCTGTTGATAAATTACAGAGCTCCCTGGGCTACACTTTTGCTTCACCAACTGTAAAGCTACAACATAAATCCAAACTGAAAAAGGGACTTTTTTTCTTCCTTTCTTTCTGCCAGTGAAATACAATGTCACTGAAAATGGCCTTTATAGCTATGCTGTGAACACATGAAAAATTGCAAGAAGGAAGGAGAACAAATAAGCGCAGTAAAATATTTACCATTCTAGACATCAGTAGCCAGGGGCAGATTGATGGGAAATGCTCAGTTTGGGGCTGACAGCCTTTAAATGACCTCTTTACAAGGCCTGAATCCCGAAATTCCACATGCAGGGAGCCCCAGGGGGACGTGCAAGGGTTTGGTGGGAGCACTTTGCCGTGACAGCAGCAGGAATTACAGGTGTTCCCTCCTCCCAGATGCTGGGAAAGCAGCTCATCCCAGCGAGGCTGCAGCTGCCCCCCTTCATGCAGATCATATGCTGCATTTCACTTCTGGCCAGGGCTCACCTCCATTTATTGTGTTTTTGGCTCAAAATTAATGCTTTTGGGCTGCAGAAGCACTTCCCAAGATGGATTTTTCCACCGAGAAAGGAGCCGCAAGTGAAGGACCACTTCATATGGTCAAAGCGTGGGGCTTGGGAGATTTATTTTAAATTAAATAAGTTATTCCATGTGTCCTGGACACAGGCTTGCTATAAAGTAATTTGAAATCCAGGGAGAAAATCCCCTGACAGTCAATTTTTTTCAGTCCTTGGAGCTGAAATACCCTACCAGTAGTTCATCACCTGGCAAATAAACCTGCCAGCTCCAAACTTTATTAATCATTCGCTGTACCCTGCTTGAACTTTTCCCAAGTGATCTCAGGAGTGCTCTAATTCTCCACCCACTGGTACCAAAAGAAACAAGTGGAGGACGAAAGGAGAGTGATGAAGGCTTCATCTCTGCCTCCTCCACTGCAGCAACAGGAACTTCCAATAATTTTGGGGGACACCTGCCTTTTCCCCACAGCATTCCTACTTCTAAGCCCAGTTTCTGGAATTGGGAAATGGCCAGATCAATCCTTTCCTTGATGGGATATTTTTTTTAAAAACTTTTGGCCTGGACAGAGAATTTTTTTACAGTGATTTCTCAAACCACGATTCCAGAGTCATAATTAATTTTTCTCATCATCTACATGCTCTGACACCTCCAAAGCCTTGCTTTATTATGTGCCAGTCTTCCACCTTCTAAATGTTAATGTTTTAGCCTTGAAGAAATAAGTGAAAGGGAAAGAGATGACAAGAACTCCACAGAAAAAAAGGAACAGATGTTCCTGAGATCATAGCAAAACAAGCCTCACACTTAATAGGAACAAACTGTGATGTATAACATCGTTATTTTTCTAACCTTTCTAAAATTACCTATTTGACTGATTTCTGAGGTGTAAAAAGAGGCATAAGGCCTTCCCCCCTGTCAAAGCACCATTGTCTGGAGTAATTTAGAAGCTCCCTGTTTCAGCACCTCGAGACCACGAGAGCACAGACAGATTTAAGGCATCTCTGGGTTTGTGCAAGGCTCACAAGAATGTGGCTCTTAATACCACTGTAACTGGAGAAGTGTTTATAGAGGTCCAGCTAAAATCCAAAGCTCTGGATCAATGCCATCCCAAAAGAAATGCACCCAGAAGTCAGCTTGGCTCATCCTGAGGTGGTTTGGGATGGAAGGAGGGGCACAGCACCTGCACCTGTTGGGGTGCAGCTCAAGTGCAGAACAGACATGAGGTTAGAAATTAGGGAATTAGGGAATTAGGGAATTAGGAAATTAGGGAATGGGAATCTGTCACAGCTGATAAAATCAGCCTGTTACAGCACATCAGGCTTGTAGCACCCCAGCCTTGTTCAGTGACACATCCCAAATTGGGACATGTCATAAATACAGGTGGAATCATTTTATATTCATGCACCCATTCTGCATAAAAAAGCTGTTGTAGCAAAAAGTGTAAGAAGTGCTTCAGAAAGGAAAAATTCTTTAAATTCTGTTAAAGTCTCCTCCACGCCTAAGCAGGGATTATAGAAACACAAAGATGTGCACCCAGATTTCACTATTTTCTGAAATAGAATTGTGGTACTATTCTAATTTAAAGGTGTCTTTCCTCTATTTCTCCTCTCCACACTTTCCACTTAACTATTTTTTTTTTTTTGCATATTTTAAATATGTTTAATATTCAGTAATTAATGGCAAGGTGCATCTAGGCAGGGAAAGGCTACCTTGGGCCAGGGACTGCTGTGGATGCTGTGGTTAATAAGGCACCTACAAGGGAATGATGAGGAATTCAGATCCCTTTCTAAACTGGATTACCAGACCCTGGCTTTCCTTCAGACATGGGAAAATCGTGTTTGTACCACTTATTCTTGGCCATTAATTCTATTCTTAGAGGACACCTCATTTAGCAGTGCTTTCTCCTGCTCCTTCCACTTCATGTTTTACCCAGCCACAGACAAAACTATCAAATCAATGCCGTTTCCTGTAACAGGTTTTTCCCACGTTTTAATGACTGTAACAACCAGAGAGTTCAGAAATACACAGTTTTTATTTCAAAAACAAATCTGAGAGCGGAGAGGAGCTGCTAAATTGGGTCAGTGATCCACATAGCCTGAGGTCCTGCTCGTCACGGTGGGAAGCAGCTGGAAGTTTAGGAAAAACACCACAGGACAGAGCATGGAGTGATCCCTCCCAGTGCACTCCTGCAATCAGACTTCCTTCAAATTTCCTCCAGACCACCCTGCTTAGCAACCACTGAAAGCTGCACTAATAAAAATATATCTCATTTCTCTCCAAATCCTTTTATACCCTTGACCTCCCCAGCGTCTGTGACGAGTTCTACACTCAAACCAGTGCTGTTTTTTGCAGGGAATGATATTTTTTTGGAAAGCTGCTGCTTGCTAACATTGCTGGGATGAGCTTGTAGATGATCATGGGGGAGAGGCATTGGTGGTAGGGTCAGGTCCTTCTGTTTTGGAACCAAGCTGCAGATTTGGAACCGGCTGGGCGGCCTCGTCCCTGCGGGAAGAGCAGTGATGCTGAGTTGGTGTCTCGTGGCAAGGAGGAAGAACAACACCCCCACCCTTTAATTTCTCCCATGGGGTTGATTTGGGAGCAGATATGAGATGGAGCTGACGGGAATTGTGTCAGCACAGTCAGATGAAGCTCCCTGGGGCGGCTCCAGAGCCGGCCGGGACTGTCCGGACTTGCGGAACGTGCCCTGTTTGGGTTTGATCCCAGGCTTTCCCTGCTGGGTCATTTCCTCCACCAGGCAGGTTTGGACAGCCCCACAGGAGGCAGCAGGCACCTGGCAGCAGCTGCAGGCTCCAGTTCAACCAGCAGGTACTTTGCACTTTTGGCCTTTTCTATGTGCTTTAAATATGCCTGGTTTTTGGAAGGAGCTGAGCTCTCCATCTCCTGAAAGTCATTTATGGCGTTTCCTCTGACAGCCAAGGGCTGGTGTTGATCTTAAAAAGCAAACTAAATGCAAACAACAAAATCTGCCTTTTTCTTTCATGAGAGCAAAGACTCCATGTGGAAAAGACTCCAGGGAAAGAGTGACAATCATGTGGCAGGAGGAACAGCACTGAGAAGGGAAGCACATTCTTTGTGGATATAATTTTGCCCCTAACAGAGCCATTCCTGTGGGGATTTTCTGAACATTTATCTGTTCAAATAAATCCTGTCCACACAAATCCTTGAGAGAGAGAGTTTCACCCTGTAAACAGCTTCTCTTTGGGGTGAGGACTCTTCATTTCTATAATGGGACAGATTTTCTAAATAAGAATTTAATAATAAATAAATAATAAAGAAGAGTGTCCAGAATGGAGCATCCTAAAACCCATAAACCTATATGGAGACCTATATAAAGCCCACATAAACCTATATAACAAACAAATTGCTGCACCCATGAAGTGCTTGTGCAATTATTCCTTTTCAAATAATATACAGAGTGCTTGACAACTTAATAATTACATTAAGCACTAAAATGAGCAACATTTTTTTACGTCAGGTAAAAATATCAGTGCATTTATGCTTCAAATATGTATGGAGTTACATATTTGAATATACATATACAAGTCAATATAGGAGGATGGGAGTTTTTTACCTCTTCTTGCCTGTCATTATTTTACCTGTAATAAAATTCAACCAGGCCCCAGCCTGGGGTTAAGCCATTGAGTTGGAAATCTGCAATGCACTCGTGGAAAACTCCCCTCCCTGTCAGCCCATTGTACACCACAGGACAGGACTGCTTATCCAGAGCTGCAGAAACACCAAAGCTCTCACCACCTTGGAGAAGAGTAAAAAGGGAACAAAGTCAACAACTTTCAGTAGTATTTTATCTCAAAAAAATCCCAATATCTATTACTTTTGTGTATGGGGGTTTTTATGTTTTTCTGAAGAGTGACAGTTCTGTCTGCTTTGTAAATCAAGCAAATTGATCAATTATATTTCCAGCTGAATCCACCTCATAGTGGATGTTTTGACATCCCAAAAAAGTGGAAATCATTATTTTATGTGGATTAGCACAAACAACAGTCACCACAAACAGAATCTGTAGCTCTCCCTCAGGAACCTCTGGCCCTGATCCTGCAGTGGGCACATTTCACCCAGGACACACCACACCTACAACTTAATTTAAACAGGGAAGTGCCCATGGCAGTGGGGTTGGAACCAGAGGATCTTCAAGTCCCTTCCAACCCAAACCATGAATTTCTGGTTCTAGGTAGATTTCTCGGGGTGTAAGACGACGCATTCCCCAGGATCACATGGAATCTCACTGAACAATCTTTCCTCCACTAAAGGAACTGCGTGCCAAGAAATGAAGGCAGGTGTAGCTGGACTGTGTTGAGCTTACCAGCAGTGAAAGTGACTCCATAGCCATCCTGGATTACCCCATCCTCAGCCAGCTCAGCCAGGGAGGCGTTGGACCACTCAATGCCAGCCTTCCTCCCATCAGGAAAAAACACATAACCTACAGTGAGGCTGAAGGGGAGAGGAATGGAGCAGGTTTAAAGTTCAACCAAAACTCAAATGCACCACAACAATGGCAGAGATAATTAGGATTGTTCTGCCTGAAGAGAAGGCTCTGGGAACTTCCAAGAGAGCTGGAGAGGGACTTTGGAGAAGGGCCTGGAATGCCAGGATAAGGGGAAATGCTTCCACTGCAGAGGGCAGGGTTAGATGAGATATTGGGAAGAAATTCTTCCCTGTGAGGATGGTGAAGCCCTGGCACAGGTTGACCAGAGAAACTGTGACTGCTCCATCTCTGGAAGTGTCCAAGGCCAGGTTGGATGGGGCTTGGAGCAACCTTGGGGCCATGGACAATTGGTCTTTAATCCTCTGGATGCAGAGAACATCAGTCAACAAGGCAGGGCTCCCTGTGGAATGCAGACTAGAGTCAGACACACCTTCTCAAGCTGCTGGAAGTGCCCACTTTGTACCTCTAAATCATCCAGACAGACAGACAGCTCCACCAGCCCTCAGCAACTGAAGGGAAAGGAAGCAGTGGAAGGTGCTGTCCTTGTGACTAACTGCAAATGAAAAACTGGGAGCATGAGGGTGTGGATGGAAATTGGGCTGTACAGGTTCAAAGCAAGAATTTGCACACAGGTGTCCTGCACAGCAGCTTTTGTCACCTCTAAGATGAGGGTGTTTTTAGCAACATAAAGTTCTTTGGTCACTTACTGAGTTGTGGTAGCTGGCATGCTGATAACTGTTAAATGTGCTGCAGTCCCATCCTGCAAGAGAGAGAAAAAGCAGCCAAAGTTGTGCAGAGTCATTTCTGAGGGCCCTTCACTGGCTGGACCAAGAAGACACTGGATAGAACTCAGCTTATGCAATGTGCAAACAAATCCAGGAATACAAACCAAACACATTCAGGACAAATGAAGGACAATGGGAACTACAAAAAGCCCACAGCAAGAGGACAAAGGAGGGAAACAAAGCCTGCAAAGAAGTACAAAACTGATGTACTTTGACCAGACTTGTCTTCTAACCCATATTAATCTATGTCTGGGAGCAGCAGATAGGGAAAATGTTAAGAAGGAACTGGAATCTCCTGGTTTTACTAATTTCTCTTCCATCCTTAGGTCTGGACTCTTCATGCTCCACTTGGGCCACCCTGAGGCAAATTTAAGCCTCCTGTGATGCTATAAATGTACAGACACTCAGGGTAAGAGGACTCCAATCTGCAATAAACTTCTTAATGAAGTCAGCTGGCTTTTAATTAGGGGCAGAACAGCCACAGTCACTTTGAGTCTTGAGAAGCTGAAGAACAGGGAGAGGGTGGTTATACACATTGTGGTGCCAAAGCTCAGTCTTAGTAAAAAGTTCACAGGCACACGATAAACCAGGGTTTGCACAGAAATGGGATTTTCCAAGCTAGGAAAAGAACTTTTATTCTGAATTCAGTCTAAACCCCTGTAACACTGCCTATAATAATAGAGTGTTGATTTATGCCTGGCTTGGCAAAGGAAATGTCTTTTCTGGAGCATCTGCTGGGCTTGGCTGGCAGCTGGCAGGGCCAGCCCTCAGCGTGTCCCTGGGCTGTGTGCTCCCAGCAGCCACAGCATTGCCTCTCCCCCACACAGAAAAGGAGAGTTATGGCTCAGCACAGCCAGAAATATTTGCTGACTGCTGTCATGAAGGCTTAGAATGCCTCAAACACCTCTTGCTTCCTATTCATGGGAATCAGCACTGCAGCAACTCCACGGAGTGCTGGGCACTTGCAGCAGCTGAGAATATCTCCTGTAAAGATGCCTGCCTAATTTATCTTGAAAAAGCCAAAACAAACTGTGTCAAGCTATCAAACAAGTTTTGCTTCGATCAGTGGAGCAAAATCTCAGTTTTCACACACACTCAGTTTTCACACAGCAGTTTTGAGAGCTGCTCCCAACACTGATCTGGGCTAATGGTGCCACCAGTGAGCACTTCTGTTTGTACACCATGGATGTTCCCAAGTCCTAATTTCTGGAAACTTAAATATGCCTGAGAAGCTCAGAAAAATTTCCTGGTTAAATAGCACATTGTCCTGTTAATACCTACTTCAAAGTGTGCCAAAATCATGACATAACGGTAAATCTCAGCCCAATTCCGGACACCTGCAAAAAAAAGAACAAAATCCCCCAACCTGGAGTTTCACCATTCCTGAGAAATGTGAACTAGCAGTACCTGATTTCACAAAAGCTTTTGTGGATAAAGAAGTATCCAGTGACTGATAACGTGGTAAGCAATGTATGTCCCCAAAACAGCGATGGTATTTCCTCTGGAGTGTCTGAACTTCATGCCCAGGCACGGAACTGGTTATTTTAACAGATAATCCTTAATCTCACTGCCAGTGCAAGCCACAGTGAGGGTATTCCCAAGGGAGGGAATTCTTTCCAGTGCTGTTACCATAGGAGTGGCTCCGAATGCCTTTGAGGGAAAGTTCAGTTTTCCCGTAATTTTCTATTTCAATCTCTCCAACAGACTGGCCCCACTGCTCGTGTCGGAAATGCTGCTCCCTCTGCCTGGAAGAAAGAAAGGAGTGGATCAGCACAGGCAAGATCTCCTCAAGAAGCCTCAATGCCAATCTGATGGATTTGTCTCCCAAAATGAAGGAAATTTCAGAGCATCTGGACCAAGGCTATCCCAGATTTTACACATCACTTCTACATTTCCCAGTTACTGCTCCATAACGAGACACCTGAGAGTGAAACAACAGCAAATTCTCACCCTGACAGAATAGAACATCACCCTTTGTTTGGAGAAATGCCAAACAGCAGCTGCTTAGAACTCAGCAGGCATCACCAAAACCCCCACATTACTGAATACATAATTTCTGCTTCTGTTGAGACAGCACACCGTTGATTCTCATCTTTTTAGCTCTCCCGAGCTTGTAAAGTATTTAAAACACCCACTTCAGCTCCTTTCTCACAGGATTATATTCCTTTTCTTAGCTATACCTGGACCATTGACTTTGGAAGCTGCCTAAATCAATGAGAACAGAAAGAATAAGAAATATTCCTGATGCTGAAGGAATTTCACTCAGATATCAGGAAGATCCCATCTGTGTGCTGGATTCCCCAGGTGTGGTGTGGCACTGAAAACAGGAGCCATGCCCTTTATTAGAGCACTTAAAATTAAACCTACCTTCTAAAATCAATTATAACTCATTAGACCTTGAAGAGAACTGTAGAAAAAATTATTATTAACCCCAGAAGACATTAATCTTGCCCCTCACTTTTTGACCCTCTGGAAGAGCTCAATGCTCCACAGCTCCTGGGCTAAAGCACGAGCAAATGTGCTGGGGTTGCTGTCAACATTAAAGTTAAAAACGTCTGTGGAGTTCTCCCATCTAGAAAAAGAGAGAGAATAAAAAGGACATTGTTAGCATTCAGCCCATACTAGGCCAAGTTGTGCACTTGCTGCTTTGACAGAGGCAATCTTTGTATTTTTCTGGAAAATTCCGATTTTAGCCATTTTAAATGAACCATGAGCTTTTTAGCATCCAAAAGCAAAGATTAAAAACTTACTGCAAAGAGAATTTAACTGGTACAAGTTCTCCTTCCTCTTCACTCCACTGCTGTCTGTAGGATCCTTTCCTTCAAGGCAAAGCAGTATAATTTTATATCACTCCTAAGCAAACAACATATTTCTTACATGTTTGGAATTGGGTGAAACAGAAGAATCTATAATACTTTACACCACCAGATATATTTTAATTCCTTAAAAATCAAAGTGTCTTAGTTACCAAGCAGCCTTTGGTTCAAGCCAGTTCAATTTAAAATAAATTAAATATATTTCCAGATAGTGCTGAAAAAGCCTTGGTTTTACGTGTAGATAAATGAAATTAGGGAGTGCTGCAAAACCTGAGTAATCCATCAAAATTTATCTTCCAGCACATTTGGGGCTCCAAGTATTCCATAGTGAGTCCTCCTCCACTCCAGATCTCTTTGGATTCATCTCTCACCATCATGTTTGGATGCTGTGGGTGCTAAAAAGAGGAAACATTTCAGGAAAACATTCACTTAATTCAATTGTGAGAATGCCACAAAGCAGTCTTGCTATACTAGATTCTACTAAAAACCCAAAATAATGCACATCAATCCTCTTTTTTTTCCCTGTATTCTCCAAATAGGATTTTTTCTGCTTTTTGTGGTCATGGCTACTTAGTGAAACAGATTTGTGAACATAAGAACTGAGTGCAAAGGGATTTATGTCAGGTCTTCTCTCCTTCTTTACTATGTAGCCAGCTCTTAACAAAAAAAGAAAATCCACAGGCAAAAGTCTGATTAATAATATCTGATTAAGCTTTCCTTTCAGCAAGAATGAAGCAGATGTGCATAAAACTCCCTGAAAGCTTTCCCTCCTCTTTTAAGGAGGCAATTCCAAATTATTTTACAGCATTAAAATTAAAAAATGGAAAAAAAAAAACAGCCATAAGCAGAAAATGGAACTCGTTAACCATGTGTTGCACCTGATTGGAATGACTGGATGCTCAAATTCTTCCTGGGGGGTTTAATAAGCCACTTTTTAGAAACTATTCTGTTTTGTGCAGATTATGGGAGAGTGAGTGCCAGATCCTACTGAAAAAGGGACATACCCAGTACTCTGACCACTTCTACCGCTGCCTTTAGACACAGCACTGCTGTCTTACTGGTGTGAAGATGCAGAGAAGATAAATTTTGGCTTGGGATGCCATCACAGGTTGAAGAAAGGAGTCAAGCACAGCTCCTGAACATCACCTCACACCCAGCACTTACTTCAAACTCGCCTATCCCATCCAGCCTCAGGAAGAGCCACATCTCACAGAGGCCAGCGGGACGTCTGGCGAGGCGAGCGATCACAAAGGTCCTGTTGGTCTCTGCAAAGCCGGTGAAGTACAAGGAATCGAGTGCCTGGGGAAAGGGAAATGGACTTCAGCTCCAGCTGGAGGCAGGAAAGGGAGGGGAGAGGATCAGCAATCCTTTGTTTTCCATAGGCTTCTGCTGAGGGATCAAATTTTACTTTCACTTTTTGTATTTCACAGCAGGCACCCCGAGAACAGCCAGAGAGCTTTGCAAGCAGCAGGGAAACCTCTGCCAAAAGACAGGAGAGCTCAAAAACCTGGGGTCGGGCAGTGAGCGGTGCCAGAGGCCAAGATGCAGGGAACGGGAGCACCTGAGGGATTGCCAGGGGGACACAAGATGCTGGAATGCAGAGGATGCAGTGGGGTGGAGGTGCTGTGGGTCCAGGATGAGTCCAAAGGGGAAAAGGTGTTCTGAAGGAATGTGGGGATGCGGGGGATGGGAGTTCCGAGACTGGGGTAACGTGGGGATGCTGGGGATGGAGTGCCAGGGGAACAGGAAGATGGCAGTGCCAGGGATGGGGGACACAGGGATGCCAGGGTATGAGAACAGGGTGTGGCAGAAGCGGGTCCCAGGGAAGGGGGTCTCAGGACCGGGGTTCCCGGGCCACTCACGTGGGGGTCGGGGCGGAGCGGGCGCGGCTGGCGCGGCTCGGCGGTGCCCGCGGCCGCCCGCTGCCTGCAGGCGCCGAGGCAGAGCAGGAGGCAGCCCAGGGCCCAGCGCTTCAGCGGTGCCCAGGCGGCGGGGGCGGCCGCTCGTCCGGCCCCGAGCAGCGCCAGCAGCGCCGCGGCCACCAAAGCCAGCAGCGCCGGCAGCGCCGGCATCGCGGGGTGCGCGGTGCGGAGCGCGGGGTGCGCGGTGCGGGACGCGGAGAGATGCGGGACGCGGAGAGATGCGGGGTGCTGAGAGATGCGGAACGGGGTGCGGAGAGATGCGGGATGCGGTGCGAAGAGATGAGGGACGCGGTGCGGAGGGATGCGGGACGCGGTGCGGAGAGATGCGGGATGCGGCGCGGAGAGATGCGGGATGCGGCGCGGAGAGATGCGGGACGCGGTGCCGAGCAGGCTCCGGCCGCCCCCAAACTCCGCCTCGGGGCCGCTCCCCGCCGTGTCCCGGGATGGATCGCTGTCATTTCCGCGAGGCGCTTGTCCAGCTCTGGGAAGTTGCATTTGCTCGTTTTGTTTACGTCAGTTCTCCTGGAAGGACACTAGAGGAAAGCCTTCAGTGGTGCGGTGCAGAAAAAGAGAGTGTTAAGCTCTCTTCCTCGAGCTTCCCAACTCTTTGCTGCAGATCGCTGAAGGAGAGTCCGTTTAAGATTAGAGATATTAAATAAATGTTTCACAAGGAGGGTGATGAAACACTGGCACGGGTTGCCACAGAGGTGGTGGATGCCCCATCCCTGGAAACATTTGGACACAGCTTTGCTAGACTTGACCTGGTCTAGTTGAGGATGCCCATGGCAGGGGGGAGTTGGACTAGATGACCTGCAAAAGGATCCTTCAAAATCAAACTATTCTATGATTCTAAGAATTCTGATCCTGCTTTATTGGACTCCTTCACTTGCTCCCCTTCAAGTTCCAGTCAAAAGGCAGCAACCCATTTCATTCA
Source organism: Parus major (assembly GCF_001522545.3). Classification (NCBI taxonomy): domain Eukaryota; kingdom Metazoa; phylum Chordata; class Aves; order Passeriformes; family Paridae; genus Parus; species Parus major. The sequence goes on from NC_031780.1 coordinate 2,988,098, forward strand.
AGGAACCAAAAAACCCCACCCACAGCAGGCATCTCAGCATCTCTTCAGCATCTCTTGTAGGTACCATTTTTAGAAGCCATATTTTTGAAGGCTTTCCGCTGTCAGTAAAAGAGATACTTTTATTCCTTTTACAATTAGCATTTAGTCTCATTTCCCTACGCTGAAACAAACTCGGCCTTTCAGGAGAAGTTGAAGTGCAGCTAATCTCACTTTGGAGAAAGCTGCTCTCAGAACCTGTGCTTTCTTTGTCTCCTGGGTGTTTGGACTCCCTGTTAGCTCTCCAAACTTCTCAGCAGACTCCCTGCTACCTGCAAGAACATTTATTGTGCATTTTTATGCCTTGTTTCAATTGTACCTCAGTTTGGTTTTATAACCACCTCTGCCCTGGTTTGTGTTTCACGGATCAGTGCTTATGGTTCTTTCAGTTTTCTTCTCTGAATATAACTTGTTTTGAATAACCTCCTGAGCTGTGCTCAAAAGATCTTTTTGCCCTTTTTCCAGTTTGTCCTGACACTGATGTGCACTTACACTGCCTCGGTGATCATGTTTCCATTGTTCCCTCAAAAGCTTTTAGCGCCTTGGATGTTCATACTACCTTCTTAAAAAGGTTCCTGAGTTTTACACAGCTCCCTTTTTCTGAGACCAGGCACAGCTGTTCTGTGCTGCTTTATTGCTGTCCATGGGCCACATCAAATTAAAAGGAGAAGGGCAGAAGGCACCAGAGATTCAGACAATGAGGTTCAGAAATTAATTTCTGTAAATCACCATTGCTTTAGTCAATATTGAAGGGGCACATCTTAAAGTTAAGCACCTAGAGAAGGCAGAGAGCCAGTAAGGTTGTTTTCCAGAGAGCTAGAGGGATAATAAGGTTGTTTTCATACTTCAGATTGTGCTGTGGAGGGATTGAAAACAGTCTAAAAGAAGGAGATGTGTCACAATGTTATCACCCTGCACCTGCACCGCTGCAGATGTGGCTCAGCCCACAGAAAGGCTGCAAAGGGAATGGATTATGAAAAACAGCTTTTCTTTTTCACTAGAATTTGAACACATTATTGACACAAAGCAATAATCAGTGGGGAAAGAGCCACACAAATTAACAAACCTTTAGGGCTTTACAAACATGCACATAATGAAATCCTCCTTTGCCTGAGGTGGAAGTGGCTACAACAAATGACAGATTCTTCTAATCTCTTTTTTCCCCCAATACAACCCATGAGCATTGCTGCTCTTCCCCAAATTGTTGGAATCCTTACACATTTGAATTTCAATATTTGCATTTCTGGGGGGAGGAGAAATGGAGTATGAATATTTCATGCCTGATACGTGAAACATTCCAAACCTCCCGGAGTCTCCCCCAGCCACAGTGAAGGCATTGTGTGTGTGTGTGTCCCTCGGGAATCTGTAACAGAGATAAGCTCCGTTCCTTCCTGTGAGGACAGGACCCGTGGAAACAATTTGTTTCGTGCCACCTTCTGTTTCCACATTTCTTAGGTAATTTGTTTGAGGACCTGAAGTTATCTCTGGCAAACAATTTATCTTGGCAATATTATTTGTGGTGGAAATGGGTTCCAAACCATGAGGACTTGCAGAAGAACCGAAGTCCTGACGTGTTTGGGGATGTTCTTAGAGTGACAGCACCAATTCTCTGTGTGTTAAAACAATGCACAGAGCTGCACCACGTGTTCAGCAAAAATGTGGGGAGGAAAACACTCAACCTGTTTGTCTTTAAGATCAGGAGGAAATCAGGAACCTGTGAGTGATGCACGGTGCTAAAACACAAAGAAAAAGCAAGCTGAATTTCAGAATTTCTGGTTTGCATAAATTTAAGCTTCTGAATAAGGTCTTAATCTGCAATATTGCTAAAAAAAGATGTCACAGCAGCTGACTTTTTCTGTAACTCCTGGGTAACTCTGGTATCTCAGCCACCCTGAGATAAAAGCACAAGAATTGTAGTTTTCTCAAGGGTTAAACCACAATAATTTAATATAAAATAATAGAATATTATTTTGTTTTCATTTTTATTCTCGCATAAATAATATATTAGTTATATAAAGGAAAACACTGCGGGAGAATGAAGCTTTTGAAAAAGACCTGCTCTTATGATTTTGTGTCTGTAAATATTTACATAATTATATTTGAATAGCAGAGACATTGGCATAGACTAATTTCTTTATGTATGTGCAACCAGCTGTTGGAAAATAGAAGAAAATATGTAAAATCAAGCTTTTCAGAAGTCGCCAATATTTCAGCACAGAAGAGGAGACAAACAGGCATGTGAGCAGCTGTATTTTATTGCACTTATCAACACACACAACCCTTGTGCACTGCCTGCCCGTGTCCCACTAGATGGTGGTCATGCTACAAGAAAAAAAGGGATACAGAAGCATGCCCGAGTTGTCATCATTTCTGTTCGTCATCCTTCAGCGTTTTTTAATTGTTTCGAAAATATCCTCAGCTCACACACTGCAAGGTTTGCTGTTTTGTGCCTACTTTTTGAGCCACTGGGTATTTTTCCTAATACACAGTGGGAAATCCTGAATGAGTGTCGTGTAACAGTATTTCCATATCAATTTAACTACTGATGTTTAGGTATGGTGAACAGCTGCTGAATATGCTCTTGAATTAGGCACCAAATCATGTTCCTGAGACTCTCAGAAGTGAAATCACAGAATCACAGATGGTTTGGGTGGGAAGGGATCTTAAAGCTCATCCAGTTCCTCCCCCTGCCATGGGCAGGGACACTTCCCTCTATCTCAGGTTGCTCCAAGCCCCATCCAACCTGGCCTTGGGCACTTTCAGGGACGAGGTATGAGTTTTAATGAGGGACTGTAATAAAATATCACCACGAAAATATGTGCAGACATAAAGCAAAAATTCTTCATGGAGAAAATGAAGGAATACCCTCTGCCTCTGTGTTCAGTTCTTGCAGGGAGAGGGTGAGGCCCCCATGCAGAGCTGCCTCCAGCCCTGGAGCCCAGCACAGGAGGGAGCTGGAGCTGCTGCAGAGAGCCCAGAGCAGCTCCAGGATGAGCAGGGGGATGGAGCAGCTCTGCTGGGAGGAAAGGCTGGCATTGTTCAGCCTGGGAAAGTGAAACTGCACCGTGACCTAATTGTGGCCTTCCAGAGCCTGAAGGGAGCCCCCAGGAAAGACGGAATGGGACTATTTGTAGGAGTACATAGAGACAGGACCAGAGAGAATGGCCTCAAAGTGACAGGGTAGGTTTGGATTAGATGTTAGGAGGAAATTCTCTCCTGTGAGGGTGGGGACACCTCGGTACAGGCTGCCCAGCGAAGCTGCGGCTACCCCACGCCTGAACGTGTCCCAAGCCGGGTCGGACGGGGCTTGGCGCACCCTGGACCAGCAGAATATCTCCCTGCCCGTGGCAGGGCTGTGACGAACCACTCCCCGCACTCCCTTGCCCGTTCTATGAGGGCACGGGCGGGTGTGTCCGGCCGCGGGCCCGCCCCTGCCCTCAGGGCCGCCCCGCCCCGCCCTCCGCGCCTGCGCGGGGCCGCGCGCGCGTCCCTTCCGCCTCCCGCGGAAGCGCCGCCCCCGCCGCTTCCGGGATCCTGCGGCTCCTCGGGAGCCTCGGGAGCCGCGGGCGCGGTGGCGGCGGGCGCGGAGCTCCAGCGGCCGGGGCCTGGCCCCAGCGCCCCACCGCGCCGAGCACAGCGGGGCCGCCACCGCCGCCGGCGCTGCTGCTGCTGCTGAGGTAAATCCGCCCGCGGACCCTCCCCGCGCTCCGGCGGGTCCCCGCGGCGAGGAGCGCGGTGGCCCCGGGAAGGGCGAGCGGGGAAGGTTAGCGGGGATGAGCCGCCTCGGGCCGGGCTGAGCGCTGGGCTGCCGGTTGGGCGCAGTTCATGGGGTGTTTCTGATTCTCCTGTCGCTTTCCGCGTTATTTACACCCCCCTAAAAATTAACAATTATCCATCGGCAGCAGTGGGAAGAAGCCCGGACGTGTCCCTGTGCCCGAGCGCGGGTGTTGTGGAGCCCGAGCTGCCGCCGTGGGAAGCTGGAAGGGCAGCGAGCAGCTCCTGTTTGACTCCCACCTTCCCGGCCGTGCCCTGGGGCTTGCTCTGGGGAATTTCCCTGATTTATGTGATTCTAATTTTCCTCATTTCCAGGAGGGGAGAGCAGCGCTTGCAGGAAGTGGGAATGCAAATTGGTCTCAAATGAGAGGGTGGGTTCGTACAGCACAGCGTGTGTGTGATCTGTGCCATAAAAAAAAGGGATTGGGAAATCACTGGCTACTTTTTGTACTGAATATCCACTCGTGTGATGGTATCAGCATGCAGAATTACAGTGATGTAACTGTTTGCTTTGCTGGAGACATAATTAGGTTGAAGTCGCCGTGACTGTTCACATTAACAGACTTAAATTAGCTCTTTTGAAGTCAATGCTCCCTGACTTTGAAAATTTACAGATAAAAAGGAGCCGTGCTGGTTCATTAGGAGATGAAACTGATGTGAAATTTCAGCGGCTTGAGATTAGAGTTAAATAGCTGAGATCTCTTTGTGGCTGAAACGAATTGGTAATACTTTTATCTCTCTAAAGCTTCTTGGTTTTCCTTCAGCGTAGTATATTTTGTATATTACAGACCTGATGGATTTCTTTTTTATGCCTTTTATGAGGGCAGAGAACTTTTAAGGAAATTGAATTGATGAAATTTTGCAGTGGTTGAATGGCTGAACATGAGGAACATAGAGGAAATGTGAGGATTTGTGTATCTGATATGATGAACAATTGAAGGCTTGAACATTCTTCTGTTTAATATTGGAAGTTGCTAGTGAGAATAATTTGACCAATAGCATTCTTTTTTGGGACCTGGGAGGAAGAATCACATGGATGTGGATGTGGATATTACAGCTGACATAAAAACCTGCTTGCCAGCTTGATATCACAGAACAATCACTGTATGTGATAACTGAGCTCAACTGAGTGTGAGGATAGAGTGTGCACTGACGAATACAAAAATTAGAAATAAAAAAATTACTCTCTTAAGTAGGATGTGATTCATGCAGTTGCTGTTGGCAAAGAGGTAAAACTTTCAGTTTTCACATACCACTGTTGATATTGGTGTGAGCCTGCAGCCTGTGGAGTCTAATCTGAATTTGAGCCTGTTCCAGAAGAGGCAGAAATCAAAGCCCAGCCATAGATTGTGTTCGTGTCCTTCTCAGGTGAAGGTTGCTTAATTCAGGAGTGTTTTGTCCTTGCTGCTGTACCCCAGTGAACTCTTGGTGGATCAGATAGTGTGTCTGGTTCTTCGCTGGGCAGCAAAGTCTTGTGTAATATATTTTCTTTGACTTTCACATCTCAGGGTGAGAGATGTGTTATTGAAAAGATATCTTGCTGAATGTCTCTGGTGTTACTTTGTGCTTATGGAAGAGTGATTTGGTATCACAAATCTATTCCATGTCTGATAAAGAAGCTTTTTAATACTTTGTACAGATACGTGTTCTGAATACGTGCATCGGGGTGTTTTCTTGCATTTTTAATAACTTTTTTTACCATGAGTTCTCATTTCTGGGTTTTGAGGATGTTTATAAAGATGTTAGTAGCATAAATCATAGAAGTGATTGGGGTTGGGACATTAAAGATCTTGTTCCCACCCCTTGTGAGAATATGTTCAGTAGATGGATTGCTCAGAGCTCCATCCAGCCTGGCCTTGAACAATTCCAGGGATCCAGGGGCAGCCACAGCTTCTCTGGGCAGCCTGTGCCAGGGCCTGCCCACCCTCACAGGGAGGAATTCATTCTGTATATGTAAACTAAATTTCTCCTCTTTTTGTTTGAAAACAAGACATAAGTAATTAGATGAGCAACTTCCCAGTAATAACTCCCTACTTACACTGAAGTACTTCTGGATACTTTTAGTCTGAGGTGATTTAGAAGCAGCTCATCCCCTTTTCAAAGCTGGAAAGGAGCAATTCCAGCATTTCCCGATGGCTGCCTTAAGGAGAATTGTTACAGTAGCTTGAAACTTGACTGTATTAAATATGGACTTAGTGAATAATCTCTTCAAGGTGTTGTACACAGTCTCACATTAATTCTGTGTTCCACTGTGACCTGTCCCCATGTGCCTGCAGGAGAGGAGAGATGGACCAGCACAAGGAAAGGGCTGCAAGGTATTAAATGGGAAATTCAAGAGATAAATACTTCATGTATTTTAAGAACAACAGCAGGGTTTTGGAGAGATGGTGAGCTGAGTCACTGAGCATGGATATGGGGATAAGTTGATGGTGACACTTCAGGGTTGTATCATGGATCTCCATCACAAGTTATTTCAGCTGCTCCTCTCCAGAGCTGTGTGTGCTGTGTTAGGGACATCCCAGATTCCCAAATTGCTGTGAGGTTGGCTGCTAGACCAGTCACTGGGAAGGGATTGAAACAAGCCACAGGTGATTTTTTTAAGTGCCTTTGCAGCTTGGCTTGCCTGGATCTGTAATAAAAGTAAGTGATTCTTCTAAATTAGACATGACTCTGTGCAGATATTATCTGATAGGTATTTATCTGTCAGCAGTGAACAGCCCAAATTGCCCATGGAACTGGCTGCAGGAAGAGGTTTGCCTGCTTGATTAACTTAAAACTCACAAGTTCCTGGAGTTAATGTTTATGCTATAACCTCTGAGGGAGATTACAGGCTGTAATTTTGATTTGCCGCCAGTGCTCTGCTTCCAGGTAGGATTTAAATCCATTGTATGTAAGTAAGTGCTGCAGGATTATTATTCTGATGTGCAATTTGTGTTGGTGTCTCTACAACTATTGAGAGCAATCAGAAATGTTGAAATAAAGGCATTTTCTTTATTGTGTTACCACTGAAATGGGAGGAATCTTAGGAACTGTCCATTGTGTAGCTTGAAGGAAAAGGCAACCAAAAAAATGTATGCTTTGACAACTGATGGATTTTTAGCCTGTATATAAATTCTTACTTCAAAAAAATTACAGAGAAATAAGCTTTTCTTTTTTCCTACAATTATGCTTTTCTATTCAACCTCAGAAAATAGCAGGAAGAAGGACTCTTCTTAATGCTGAAGTGCCTGGTTTTTTAAATTCAGGTCAGAGGGCTTTGTCTTCCTAATGCCCTTAACAACCTTCTTCCACTAAACCCAGTAATTTTACAAGGCCATCTTTCTGGTGATCATGAGTTCATACCATAACTTCTTCAAAAGTTGTTTGGGTTTTTTTATTCCAATAGTACATCTGCATTTTAGACCTGAGTTTCAGTACCAGTGAGGTGCAGCTCAGTAAGACATTCCCAACCTGAGAATTCCAAATAACACCTAAGAGTGGAACAGGGTTGGGTCAGGTTTAATATAACCATGTGTGCAAACATAACATTGGGCATGAAGCATTGAATAATTTGGTGTTATCTTCTGGTGCTAGATAAAGATTTGTAAAAGGTCAAATTCAAAACTCTTGCTTGGTGTATTAGAGGTTGAAGTGTAGTGCTTTGTGCTTTTGTACTCTAAGTATGCAACAGAGGAAATTTGGTTAGGACAGGCATTGAAGCAAATAAATGAAGAGGAGAGGGAAGCTATGAGCATCTCAGTGGGGATGCTGAGCTCTTCATAAAGGGGGAGCTATCCAGCATTGATCCTCTTCTCTCAGAGGGACCAGGATGGGGGCACTGGTGTGGGCAGCTGGAGAGGAGAAGGATGGGGAAAATCACATGAGAATGCCTAAATCCATTATTCCTGCGAAGCTGATCCGAGGGGACACTTCTTGCACATAAACCAGTAACTGGTGATGCTGTGATAAACAGATTTTGCACAGGATTGCAGTTGGGATTAGGGACTGACTGAACAAATCACGTCCCTGTCTCATCAATTAATTCTCCACAAGCAATTGCAGCTGATGACTCGGGGTTGAATATTTCACCTGCGGAGGCAGAGTGTGTCGTGTTCCATCTCCTGTCATCCCCAGCTCCAAACACTGCACATTAATGTGAGACACTCAGCCTGTCTGCTCCTGTCTCTGCTCAGCTGCCACCAAATGCCACATCAGTGACAACTTAATGGGAGTGGGTTTCACAATATTGTGAAGTTTAAGGAAAGTCTAAAAGCTTATTTGTAAAGCAAACCACAAAGCAATCACGGCTTCCTGCAGGGATACAGAAGATAAGGGGATGGTGATTTTAAACTAAAAGAGGGTCAGCTGGGATTTGATATCGGAAGTTTTTCACAATGAGGGTGGTGAAGCTCTGGCACAGAGAATCTGTGGATGCCTCATCCCTGGAAATGTCCAAGCTCAGGTTGGATGGGGGTTTGGAGCAACCTGGGATAGTGGGAAGTGTCCCTGCCCATGGCAGAGGGTGGCACTAGGTGGCATTTACAGGGTCCCTTCCAACCCAGTCTATTCAATAATTCTGATACATTCACAATAAACATTTGCATTACAATTTAGTCTTGTAGTAGAATGTTTGAGTTTGTTTAAATAAGGTAAGAGACTTCTCCTTTCCAATTCCCTTTGAACTGGGAAAATTTGAAAATGGTTACTGAAGAACTCCACCAGTAATGTTGTATTTGGAGTATCTGTTTCTAACAAGTTGCTTCCAGAAGCATTTCAAGAAAGTGACTTTGTATTTGCTGTAGCTCTTAAATGTCAGAATCCTTATGTTACTCTCAAAATATATTAAGTTAACCTTGTAAGCAAGAGTTATTTCCATGTCACAAAATTTAATTCAAATAAATAGAAAATAAAACCAATGAAGAAGAAAACCCTAGGTACTTCTTAAGGCAGCTTTAATCAGACAGCAATTCAGGCCCACACCTCTTCTGTTCTCTTCCCCAAATAGAAATGTAATGCAAGGTTCTGTGCTGCAATCCTGCTCCAAGTGCCATGTGGTGATTTCCAAAAGTTAACAGCTAAAAATGTCAAGCTATCAAGTACCTGGTTTTCTAAATAAAATACAAACTTTTCCACTGTAGCTACATGCAGCGTGTTTCAGGGTGCTACTATTGATGTATATTACTTGTATTTAACAGTATTTTCTTGATGCAGCTTTGCTAATCAGTTTGTTGGTGATGTCTTTTCAGATTACATCAGACATGACTATGTGAATAACCAGGGATAACCCAAAGGCAGGACAGGATGTCAGAGTAACATACAAAACATTTTTGAGGTATTTGTTTTGTTTTGGATTACTTTAATTGTGCTAAAATTTTTTTGGTTGTCTTTAAGAAATTTAAACAAAGTTAATGCAGTAATTCTGTGCCATTCCCTACTTAAAACATTCCTTAAAGGTTTTAGTAGCCCTTTTTTTTTAGATGAATTAATAGCTGATTTACATGGTTATCTTCATGTTCCAGCTGCTAATTATGTATCTTTATGAAACTTAAATTTTCTTGACCATGAGGAATATTGTCCCAAAGTGCTGTTGGACTTAATTGACATAGATTGTAGTTTTAGCTATGAACATTTAGAAGGATCAGGATAATTTGAACTGGGTGAAAAGAGGGTCTTATTTAGGTTAAATTAAGCTTTAATTACTTTCAAGGGAGATAATGTTCATTCTTTACTAAGGTAATTTTCTAGTGTGTGACATCTTCATCCTTGGCTTAGCAGCTGCATTCTGGTAAGAGAGAGGAATTTTGTCCAAAAAAACCCCAGTGTGTGAACAGAAAACACAATTTAACTCCTAGAAATTGTAGTAGATCCAAGCAGCAGAGCTGAATTTCAGTTTGTTCTGTTCCACAAGCAGAGAATGTGTCCTTCAGACACCTCACAGTGTCCTGGGAGCTTCCCAGCTATTTTTGCAGTTGCTCTCACATCTCTCTGCTGCATCTGCATGTATTTATTTTCATTTCTGGTTTCTTGGATTGCTCCTGCCTGGTTCTAACATCAAAGTTTAAGGATCAGAAGGATTTCCTGGGCAGGGTGTGTTATTCTGATTCTTGATAAAGAGTTTTTAAACGGTTTAGGCAAACACAGCTTCAACAAAAACCATCTCAGTGACTTGGTAATGGTCACTTGGACCATTTTAGAGGAACAAAGTGATCCCATATTCAAGGTCTTGGGATGGAAATTGCAGTGGCATAATCCCTACAGTTGCGTGTAGGCTGCCATTAGTAAAGGGGAAAAAGGGAGACTTCTGTGTGCCTGTCATAAATCAATATAAATGCTTTCAGGTTTCTCTCAGACATGGCCTTTAATAGCCAGAATCAATATGATTTTTAGAACACAGTATACTTTTAAAGCAGCAGGATATTCTTGAGGCTAATGTTTAAGCTTTAATTTGTCTCCTGTTTGTTGATAGCACTTCAGTTCTGCCATTCCATATCTTTCCTTGGGAGGGAGGGATGTCTGGAAAATAATTCTATTTTCATGAGAACTGTTAAGGCTTCAAGTCTGGCTTCTGCTCCACATTGGAAGGACAACAAAGCCCTAAAAGAGTTTTCATGAAGTAAAATTAATTAATGTGTTCTTTGAAAATCTGAATCATATAATCCGTTGCCACATTAATTTAACTAGAACCATTTGTCTCCCTTAAGTTTGGGCTGATCTGAGACCATTTTATAAGTTACCCAATATATCTTTGTAACAGACTTGTGGTTTTTCCAAAACAATAACATTTTTGTCAACAAATTTAGCTGCTTTCTAACTTGTTGTGTTGTTTGTTGTGAGTAATGTATTAGAGCAGCTTTATTTCCATCCTGGTTTTCCTTTCTACTCTTCCCTCACTTGCTGGAGCAGAATGAAAATTGAACAGTCTGGTGCCATAATTTGCTGTTTTCAGAGAGACATGAGCTGTAATTTAATGAAGACTTTCTCATTTTAGTTTGAGAGAAAAGAAGTTGAGTTTTTAACAGAAGGAGAGGAGGGGTTTATGAGCACAGCATGATGGAAATGAAACCAGTCTAAAATACCTTTGTTGGGCATTGAAGTTGCATATTATTGATGGGTTAACCCTGGCTGGACACCCACCAAAGATGGTCTGTGTCTCAGCTGGAGAGGGGAGAGAAAATATTAAAAAAAGGCTTGAGAGGGTCAAGATAAGAGCCGGAGAGACCACTCAGCAATTTCTGTCACAGGCTTGACCTGGGGAAATCATCTTTATTTATTACCAATGACATTAGAGTAGAATAATAAGAACTAAAACCAAAAAACAAATAAACCTAAAAATAGGAAAAAAAAAACCCCAAACCCTTAAAACATGTTTCTCCCCTTCTTTCATATCCATCTTGACATAGTCCCAGAATCACTCAGGTGTCGATCAGAAAGAATCCCAGTTCTGTTTTGAACTTGAATATGCTTTATCTCCCAGAAACAAAAACCCAGAGCCACCTATACTCTGCTCCCTCATTAATAATTAATAATAATGATGATGATGATGGTGGGATGTTTGTCCCTGCAGGGCGAGGCCAGCAAACCATGCAGTCATCAGGGCACCGTTTCCGCGATGTCGAGCACCACCCGCTCCTGGCCGACAATGACAGCTACGACTCCTCCTCCTCCTCCTCGGAGGCCGACATGGCCGAGAGGGTGTGGTTCATCCGGGATGGCTGTGGCATGGTCTGTGCCATCATGACCTGGCTCCTGGTGGTCTATGCAGACTTCGTAGTGACTTTTGTCATGTTGCTGCCTTCCAAAGACTTTTGGTACTCCGTGATCAACGGGGTTCTCTTTAACTGCTTGGCAGTGCTGGCTCTGTCGTCGCATCTGAGGACTATGCTGACTGATCCAGTAAGTATCCAGGCATTCCTGGGCATTGGATTGTCCCCTCCATCTGCACAGAAGTTTGGAGAAGTGATAACCAGGTTTTCTCCTGCTGGGAAAAGTCAAAATCCTCGTGTTAGATTCAAAACCCTCAAAGTTTTGATGATACCTGTATTTATCATCAGGATGGTACCTGTACTTCTGTTACTCCATTAATGAAACCATAAACACAGTCAATATAAAATTTATAAAAGTGTTAGACTCAAGAAAAACCAGTAAAATATTACTCCAGGTCCTGAAGAAGCTAGTCAAGTTTAGTCTTCTCTACCCTCATTTTTCTTACATTTTTTCATCAGATTTATTTTCAAAATTTGTACCTCCATCCTGTTGCATCTCTTGAAATGCTATTTGTGGCACATGCAAGAACTTTTAGAGGTGGATGTGCTGCAAAACCTCAGGCACACTTGGCATAATGGAAAAACCGTTGTCCCATGTGATTCCTGCATTTTTGTCTTTAAATATTTGGAGTAAGAGGGAAGGGAGATTTAAACTGAACACACGTTGAAGCCATGTAGATGAAAGAGGTCTTAAAAGTGCTCATTTCTTAGAACTTTTACTCTTCAAGATTTCAGGAGATGAAATAGTTGATTTTGTACTAATATCTATTTACTATTTTTAGGGAATAAATCTGGGAAAAGTGGCATGAGGGGGCCAAACATCTATTTTCTCCAGATTTTTGGAGAAAAATGGAGATTTTTCTCCAGTACCAGTGTATGGAGAAATGATGGGAGTGTTCAAAATCCCAGCAGGGTGTTGTAGTTAATGATTTTCTAGGTCTTTGATTTACTTCTGCCCACACCCAGTGATGAAATATCACAGCTTCTACAAACTGTGACAGCTAAGAGAGTTAATGGTTTAAGGATTTATTGCTTAAGAATATGAGCTGGTAGAACTGGGTGTCTTTCTAGACCCTAGTGTTGTTTTTATGGGTAAAACATGATCCAAACTGAGATGAGTCACTGCTTTTTTCCTTCTTTCCTGCTGACTCCCAGAATGGAAGACACAACTGTGTGATAGAAACTAAGATGAAAGGAAGAAAGGAGTGAACTGCCTCAAAACTTACGTGAATTAAATTTACTCCTGTAACTGTAAAAATAGATTTTTGGTGGCTGGCTGTGACTGTGAAAGATATTTTTGAAATACAGCATATTTTTGTCAGCAAAATGCTTGAAAGCATGGTCTGAGGTTTTCGTCCCTGTGGCAGGTGAATAGGGGAATGTGTGATGTTTACACCAAATATTAACTTGAGTAAGAACATTCTGATTGCAAAATACACCCCAGGAGTGCAACATGAGTGTTTAAGGAAGTCTCTGTGTACCCTGTGAGCACCAGTTCAGGTTTGAAGCACCACTCAGCCAGAGAGCTCACCTGGGGCAGGACCTGGGCTGTGTCTTGGCCAACACAAACACAAATTTATTATTCCAGGCCATAGGTAACAAAAACTCCCTGCCTAAGCAGAGGGGTGCTTGGCAGTGGAATCTGAATTCCTGCTGGCTTCTTAATTCTGTCCCAGAACTTCTTAAGGTGTCTGTGTCATGTGCTGATGTTGCCAGGGGGCTTTTTTTGAGTGAGAATTAATTGTAGAACGTTGCAGTCGGCTTAGGCTGGCCTGGAGAAGTCTCACCCTGTGTGAAGGACGTGCTGACCTGGAGGAGTTGGTACAGAAAGGTCACTGCACTGGGCTGTCACATCCCAGTTGATTTCACAATCACTTCCCCTTGCAGATAAGGCTTTACCTCCATAAATGAGTGGGGTGACAATGGTGCTGTCCATTATTTTATCCTTACTAATCCAGATTTAGATACTGAACTTAAGAGGCTGATGCAGCTCTGTGATAATCAGATCAGAAAACTAATCACTAGAAGTTAATTTATTTTCCCAATCAGTTATGTTTCTTCTGAACCAGTTCCTTCAACTCTTTACCACAAAGCTGCACATTAAAGAAGAGTAAAGAAGCAAATGCTGGTCCTGCTAACAGTGTCCAAGCTAAAGATTTTAGGAAAAAAGAATGCCAGTTCTCAAAACTTGGGGCAGGTGGTTAAGCCCTGGCTTCAGGGAGTTGAAGTAGCATCTTTCAAGTAATTGGTGATTTAACTTTTGTGGATGGCTTGCCCATTACTCAAATGCCACAACAAATATTCAGGGTAACTCCTCAGCAAATGATGAGCAGTGCTTGTATCTGCAGGGTAAGATGTGTGTCCCTCTTCATTTCTGTGGGCTGGTGACAGGATATTCTATGTGAATTAAGCTAATACATGGCCAGAGGTGAGTCCTGCTGAAATAAAGCAAAATGACTTTGAGGTCAAGCAGAGGTAATTTATTCATTTGGAATTGATTCTGGCTTATAGCACACTGGCTTTGAATAAATGAACTTATTTTGGCAATTATCCTGAGGTTACTGGTATGAAATCTGTGAAATGTATTTTTAAATGCTCTCATGCCATTTAAGAAGCTTTCTCTCCTCTAATTGAAATGATTTCAGGGGGCTGTGCCCAAAGGAAATGCCACTAAAGAATACATGGATAATTTGCAACTGAAACCAGGAGAAGTGATCTACAAATGTCCCAAGTGCTGTAGTATCAAACCTGAGCGTGCACACCACTGCAGGTATGCCAGAGTTCCTTAAAGTGTTCTGCATTTGGAGGCATGGAATAAGAATTCATGATACTTGTTCATTTTTTCCCCCCCCACAAATTTCTTTTGGTAGCCACTAAACTTTCAAATTCCTACATTGCAGAGTATTTTATAAGTGTAATGTACTATTGCCAAAAATGACTGTGGATGAGGAGAGAGAAGTAAGAGACTCAAAGATTTTGTAAAAATAACAGTGCTCTGGTGTATTAAATGATTTTGATCTGTGAATATCTTTTCCTATACATCATTCCAGTTATTGTGCTGTACTGTGGGTAATGCAGGGCAAAGAAAAGAATCTCAGAGAATTTTCTGAGAGGAGCTGATTTAAGAAATGACTCCTGCAGTCTTAAATTAACAAAATTTTGAGTAGTTTTAAAAGATTACTTCATGTCATCTCTTCTTTGCAGTGCATTTGAAGTTGTATGTGAATTGGCAGATTATTTTCCCAAAGTTGCATGAATAATTGGTTAAATGCACTTTACTTACTGAAAATCCATTTGAATAAGGACAGAAGTGATGATCACTTGAACTAAACACACTGTGGAAGAGATAGTAAATGTACATTTTAAATTCTCAATCTTTGGAGTTTTCAGGCACTATGGAAATGCTTTTGTAGTGTTTATTGTGTGCCAGTTGAAAATAGCTGTGCCTGCATAATCAGGGCTTACATAAAGATGCAAATGCTTCTGGTGGCTCTCTAGGTGTGGGGAGTGATGTGTGTTGAATTGTGAGAAGTATTCAACTGAAGTCTCTGAGTTAGTGCCTGTCAAAAGAACAGAGCAGAGTCTTGTCAGGACTCTGAGACGATTCTGGAGCTTTGTGGGCTCTAAATTAAAAGCCTCACGTGTGTCACTTGTCTCAGTGCAAATGCTACGGCTGAGAAGCTGCTCCCATTATAAATCCTCAGCCTTGGCATGGAGCTCTTGTTCTCCTCTCAGCTGTGAGTGGGTTTTTGTGTCTGGAGTGTGAAGGGAGAAGCTCCATGGATAAACAGGCGAGTATGGAATTATCTCCAGTTTGTTTGTGCGTGGTTTAGGCTGGCTTTGCTGGGGTGCAGATCCCAGGGCTGCCTTGCTCTGCAGGGATGCTGCTGCTGCTGCTTTATCTGCTCAGGAGTGTTCACTGGGGGATGGCTGGGGGTGGAGGCAGCACAGCTGCTCCTGGGGCAGGACGGGAGGTGGAAATCCCTGGGGATGCAGGAGAGCTGAGCACTGTGTCCATGAGCTGCTCTGAGAGAGCCCCTACAAAGAATGGGCTGGATCTCACTCATTTTCTCATCCATATTTAGGTTGATTCCTACAGAGACCTTGCAGGTATCTATGGAAAGCATTTCCCACATCTTTGGTCCTGGTAGAATTTGCTAATTTGGAAGGAGCCTTAGGTGAAGACATCATTTGTTGAACTTTGTGGCAGAAAAAGAGCTGGAGCATCAGAGATCCTGGAGCTCAAATACTTCCTTTATAGCAAGAATTTGAGCAGCATTTATTGTTAAAGCAGAGCAAGAATGGATAATGCCTGTGAAAAAGGAAATACCTGATATTTTCAAAGGGTTTGTTTTCCCCAAGCACCTGTTTGGGGATCCAGCTTTGCGTGTCTATGAATTGTTTTAATCACATTCTGTTTGATGCTCTACCTAAAGGCAGAGGATGTATTTTGGGACACCTCTTGCTCCACAGAACATCTGAAAGAGAAAGTCAGAGCTTGAAAGGGTTGTGGTATCCTTTTTGTGAGGCTGCTGTCATGTTTTTCTCAGCAGTTGGATTTCTGGTTTAATTGTCTTTGCTTCTGTTAATCTGATTCTTTGCCTTCGATTTATCACTGCAGGAGTTTACCCATCAGAAAAAGGATTTGTTTGATTATTCTGCCAATTTTTTTATTGGTTTGCAAACCCATTCCAAGGACATTAAAAGGATGGTCTAGTCCCAAGTATTCAAAGTGGCAATTTGCTGATAGAAGAGACTTGGAAATGGAAATTGAAGTTGGTTTCTGTTGGGAAATACTTACACTCAGAGCCACAGTGCATGTTTTGAGTAGTAAATTATTAACAGAAGAGACTCTTAGGATGTAGTTATGAAAATTGTTGTGCAACACTGCAACAGAAGTTCCTTTAAGGAAGAAAAAGAGTTTCATAATACACATTAGTGATGGGGGAAAGAGCAAGAACCTTTCATTTACAGCTAAGCTCTGCAATACATTAAAGTGATGTTTTAGTGAGCAGTTAACATTTTCAGCACAGAGAAGAGCCCTATCCTGAGGGAATGGGGTTTCATTTCCACTGAAGGAGCCCAGCTGTCATCATTTCTGCCTGTTCTGAGTGCCTGTGTCTGTGTGTGGGGCACTGTTACTCTGAATTAAGTCACCGAGATGTTTTCACCAGGCTCCCAGGGAATATCTGTTATCCACATCCATTTCTCTTGAGTCTTTAGCTGTGTCTTTCTGAATGTTATCTTTGGCTCTATTCAGAGCTGTAATTGCACCTGCCTGAGTTCATGGAGCAGCAATTCCAGGCTGGAGGAGAGACTTTCCTTCATCCACAGGTGCTTGTTCTGTTTGCTTCTCTCGTGAACAACCCTGGGTGCAGCTGAGGGAGGGATTTCCCCCAAACTCCTGCTGCATAAAAAGGAATAAAATACAAGGGATGGGGTAGGAAGGAGGCAGAACCACTGCTTGAAGCATAGCTGTGAGATTGTTGGTGGGAGATCAGGAAGGAAGGCAGGGTTCCAGGTATCTGAGCTCTTGTGAGAGCTCTGTGTGGGCTTGTGAGAAATTCTGAATGAGCAGAAGCGAGTCCTGCCCACCTCCCATCCTCCAGTGTTCAGCTCGATTCAGCCTGGGTAGGATTTTACTCAGCACTCCACATTAATACTGTTTTCAGAGTGCTGGCATAGATTCTATGGCACATCAGGAACCTTGTCTGGTTGTGGTACTCAGGAAAATGAGAGGCTGAGCTTGCAGGCAGCAAGGAAAGTGTTTTGAGGAGCCTCCTGAATGTCTCCTCTCAATTGATTCCCAGTTTTCCTGCACCAGAGAGTGGTTGTGGTGTTCATCTGCTATTGGGATTTTCACTTGTATTTAGAGTCATTTGTAGCAGAGGATGAATCCTCTTTAATATCCATTAAACAAGAGTGGCTGGGTTTTGATAGCTCAGAGCAAAGGTGCCCTCATTTGGGATTCTTCCCCATAACCTGCACAGTGGTATATTCTGCTTCGTGCTGAATTACCATAGAATCATACAAATGTGATGACTTAAAAATTATTTTCTGCCTCACAGCATCGATTTCCCCCCACATCTCCCTTTTTTGTCTCTCCAGTGACAGTCACCCAGCTTTGCTTTGTGGTTTGTCACCACAGCACTTGGAGATAGCACACATAAATCAGCCTGTGTTAAAAACAAAGGGTTTTGAATAACAGTCCCTGCATTTTTTAGACTTATTTGGCTTGGTGACTGCTGAAGTGAAAATGTTTAATATTCTAGGTATTCTGCAGGAAAATCTGGAGCAGAGTGTGTGGCTGTGTTAAGTACAAAGCTGGGAAAATGTAATATCAGCATTGCTTAAGCTATTGATTTATGAAGAACTACAACAGATGTTGCAACTGTTTCGTATTTGGTGTGTAATTCTTCATATTTGACTGCAGAATAGAGCCCACTGCTGCTGTAGAGGAGATGTAAAATGGAGCTATTGGGGATTTGACTGCTGTGGACCTAGCCTTGACTCAAAACTGGGCAGGAACAGAGTGAGCCAGCAAAGAACAGGAGTGTTCAAGAAGTCATGAACAAGTAACTACTCAATAAGTGCTGGTTATAGTTTCAATATTTATGTTTTCTGTTGAGGAAGCGAGGTTTGGTACTGTAAGCTGTGCTTTAGTTGATATTTTGATTGCATAAGTTTAGAATTTTATGGCTGGTTGAGACTTCAAGAGTGACAGTTTCTCTCTTGAAGATGTGACTTGGTTGGGTTTACTTATCCACAAACAAAAAAAAAGGCAAAAAAAAACCCCAAAAACCCACATAAACGTGAAATATTTATTTTATCTAAAAACCTCCAGAAGGGAAAGGGTTTTATTAATACTGAATGTAGAGAGAGCTGAAGCTTTGCTCATTCTGAGCTGCAGGTGTCTGAAGCTGTGGATTTGCTTGATTGTGTGTTTGGCTATGCAGTGACTGTGTTTTATTGTGAGGAGTATTTTATGTACCCAGTCCGTTTTGAAGCAACAAAAAGCTGAGTTGTGAGAGGGAACAAGCAGTTTCTTTAAAGAAATGCAAATAAAATCCCTGTCTGCCGTTTGTCAAGAAATATTTCAGCACATCATCCTGTGACCACTGGCTGTGCCCTTGTTTCTACATTTAAAATACAATTTCTCAACAGAAGCCTCTTGTCCTTTCTTCCAGTATTTGCAAGCGATGCATCCGAAAGATGGATCACCACTGCCCGTGGGTGAATAATTGTGTGGGGGAGAAAAATCAGAGATTTTTTGTTCTGTTTACGGTAAGTGAGCAGCAACAGCAGCTTGGTTTTAGTCTGAATCTACCTTGGTTATAACAACTTGGGCTGTGATTAGTGAGTAATGGTGTTAGGATACAATTTTGTTGTTTGGTTGGGTGGGTTTTTTCCTTCTGTGCAAGGTATTTCTGCCCATATACATTTGAATTTTGTGCTGTTTCAAAGGTTCTTGGTTTTGGTGTGTTTTTTGTAACGATGCTGTCTCTTGTTTGCAGATGTACATAGCCCTAATTTCAGCTCATGCTCTTGTACTCTGTGGATTTCAGTTCTTCTCCTGTGTCCGAGGGCAGTGGACTGGTGAGCAAATAAATACTTAATTTTCATTATCATAATCTAGCAGATGTTAAGGAAAAGTCATAGCATCCCTATTTCAGTCCCATCTTCAAGTGATATCCTCAAAACATTTCAGATCTGTTTATCCACCACTCTCTGTTTTATTTCTGGGATTTTTACCCCCTTCAGTCATCTCTGTAAGAGCTGTGGCTGTCAGGGGCATTCTCACCCCTTTATTTACACACAGTAGTGATTTACTACCTCTGTAGCAGGAAGGAAACCGAGCTGGTCCTCAACCACATCAGCACTACATCACCTAAATTAGGGCTTTGTGTGCACCACCTCAGTTCTGGGAATGACACCTGAAATTTAAATAGATTTCTCCCTCATTCCATTACTGGAGTCAGCTGTGGGGCTCCTGTAGAAAAGATATTCCCTAAACTATCCCATTTTTTTTTATTTTTATTTAGGCTTCTGGCTTGTATTTCTTAATGTTCCAATGTGCCAGAGCTCATTCTGGTCTTGTGCTTTTGGCAGATTATTGATCTGTTCTTCTGGTATATGAAGCAGCAGGGAAATCCATGTGACTTCTATTTTCTTCTGAGTATTTAATTAAATGGATAGAATCTTAGAACTTTTTTTTTTTTTACTTGAAACATTCACCTTCCTGTAGACTATCCCTGTTTAAATAAAATTGAGTTAATCAGGTGATCAGAGGCTCTCCAGAGATGTGAGGCAGAGCCTGACTACTTTGTGTGGAGAATTAAAAAAAAACAAGAGTAATAAAGCAATCACAGCCAAGTGGAACATGTGTATTAGCAAGTCAGGGTAGGGATGGATTTTACAGCATCTGTCTTGCAGGAAGCTCCAAGCTGCTCTCTCATGTGCAGTTCTGAGTTCTTCACTCACCTCATGTGCAAACATTTATTTGATGGCCTTGAAATCCTGAGGCAGGATTGCAGAAATAGTTACCATGTGCTTTAGGGGAAGTCACAAGTGTTACTTCCATAAAATTCTTAATTTTCTTGATCAGCAAATAAAGCTGCTGAAAAAACAGAAGTTTGTTTGAAATGTGAAATATTATTTCAAGTGCCAGACATGTAGGACGTGCTCATTAATTTGCTGTTGGGTTTTTTTTTTTTTGTTAACTACATATCTCATTTTCAGAGTGCAGTGACTTCTCCCCACCTGTAACTGTGATCCTGATGATCTTCTTGTGCCTTGAGGGTTTTCTGTTTCTCACTTTCACTGCAGTCATGTTTGGCACCCAAATCCACTCAATATGCAATGATGAAACGGTAAAAACCTTGACTTTTTTGTATTCTGTAAAATTTATTCTGGGAAGATGTGATTAGATGTAGTTTTATTTGCATGAAGAGAGGCTCTTGTTTTGGAGGAAGCTGCAAAGCTTCAATAGTTCATCATTTTTATTTTTGACAGTTGGGAAGATTGGAATGGTTTACTGGGGGTTGCTTTTGAACAGAACTTCTTGCACTATTTGCTTTTCTGAGATTTTGTAATTCAGTTTTAATGACAAAGAATACAGAGGTTCTGACTTGAGGTTTGACTTTCCCTTCTCAGCTGGCACAAATTCCTGCTGGGTGCCACCAGGAGTGTCTGCTTTTCTCAGGTTTACACTGAAAATCACCTCACTTTGATACATTTTATCAGAGGATAAAACAGAGTTTGGCCATTGGCTCCCTTGTCCTTAAATCTGCAGTGTCACATCTTAAACATAAGGAAATTGAATCCTGTGACTGTTCAATGCTTTCTTATGTTTAAAGGTGTATTTCTGTATGTAGGAGTAAGTGCAAAACAACTGGTAAACATTGAGCCTTCATTAGTGGGAAGCACAAAGAGTGACCATCAAAATAATGCATTTGGGAGAGTAATCCTGCCTCCAGTAATTGTGGAGCAGGAGCCCTATTGTCTGCTTTCATTAATTGAATAAGTAACTTGTAGTGTAGGGTGTTGCACGTGGATCCATCAGCTTTCCTGAGAGTTTTGTCTTTTAGCTTGAGGGGTAAAGAGAGGTAGATCAATCTTCTTGTCCATATTTTATGTTCTAAACCTTCTGTCCTGTATCCACAGGGCTCAAACAGTTTATTTTTTTCTTAATAATTAATAAATAACAGCAAGAAACTAATCAGCTGAGGAACAACACAATAAAACAACACAATGAAAATGCAAACCCGGTTTTTATAGCCACAGTTAAATTAAACTAAACCTTGGACTTAGCAGTGCATCCCTGCCTGTGTTTATTTCCAGGAGATTGAAAGACTGAAGAGTGAAAAGCCAACGTGGGAGCGCAGACTCCGCTGGGAAGGGATGAAATCTGTTTTTGGGGGCCAGCCCTCCCTCCTGTGGATCAACCCTTTCGCAGGATTTCGGATCAGGCGACTTCTACTGCGAGGAAAGAAAGGAGGACCTGAGTTTTCTGTTTGAGTCTAAACATGCTGGAACTTGCAAGAATCCTATATAGTATTTATTTTGGGGCCAGAGAAGGCTGTCTGCATATAATCTGTGACCAGGTGAAACTGATATCAGACATTTGCTTGTAGCAAGCAGAGTTTTCTACGTTTATTGTCACAGACATCTCATTAATTCTGAGACAGGACCTGGATCTGCCATGATCTTCACAGCAGGATACCAGAGGAAAAGCACGTGGTCACACTAAAGAAGCCAAATGTTGTCATGCTACTGTAATTTATTTTCTGAGATTACTTCCCCATTTTTTTGTTTTAAACACTTTTTATTTGATAAATGTCTGGGGAATTACCTGTGTGTTTTTCTAACGAGTCTAAGTCCTTGGATGCAGTTGTCAATCATTGGGAGGAGCATTCTGGTGGAAGTCGATCTCCAGTGAGACGCAGCCTTCTCACTCCAGATTTCAGGGAATTGTGCTTTGTTCAGTTCTCCTTTCTCTTTCAGCTTGTGTCCCACACATTCCTCACGTGCAGGTGATGCCAAGGACTGGTGCCCAGCACAGAGGCACTGTCACACCCTGCCCAGCGTCTTCCCAGGCTCCCTAAAGCCTGTGTTTGGCACTGTCCATCCCATCTGGCGTTTAGGGAAAGGCTAAATTTTCACTTCTCACCTGCCTGGGGGCCAAATCCTGCTCTGGGATGTGCATTTCCAGTTCCTCGTGCGTTGATTGCAGAGGAACTCAAGTGTGGAGTGTGCAGGGATGAGTGGGACCAGTGTCCTGCTGTGTGAGGTGACAGTGAGTGGACAAACTGGGGGCAATTCACTGCAAACGCTTTGTCCTTGTAGGGTCTTGCTCTGCCCCTTTTTTACTGTACAGACTTTTCATAGAGGGAAAGCTGTTAATGATCCCTTGAGCAAAGACAGCAGAGAAAGAGGCAAGTGTTCTCCTTTCTCAATTACAGCACATCTTAAATGTAGAAACATCTGCAGTAGAACGAGTTCTTTTGAATTTAACCATTTCCAGCCAAAACTACTTTGAAGACATGAGAGCAATATAGATCTAGAACTGCTTTATGTGGGCCTGACAAACAACAGTAGTGCTAAAAAATGTTCATAAATCTGCAAGTAATTAAATACAAGCTGCAAGTAATAAAAATCCAGCTAAAAGTTGATTCTTTAAAAATTACATTTAGACTATTTTTTGTATTACCGTTAACCTATAAATTACTGACCATATAAAGGATAAAGCAGGAGCCTTGATACATAGCTTGAAATCGTGCCTAGAAAGTAAATAGCTCCCTGTTTTGGGACTTGCCTTAAAATTGTCCTGTTCTTGCTTTTGCTCAGCCAGTGGCACTGGTGCCCTGTCCCACCTCAAGCAGCTCAGAGCTCTGCATTCCAGCCTTGGTCACTGCAGGAGCCGTTTCCTTCCTGCTTCTCCATCTCCTTGTGGCATCCTGGTCCCATCAGTTTCTGTTCCATGGGGTGGCTGGAGGTACTGAGGGATCCATTTCATGTCTGTGGCCCTGTGAACAAAACTGTGCAATACTTTGGGATATTTTCTCTTGGCTTGGGTGGGGAGGGTGGTGGTGTGGAGTTCTGGAGACTTCCTAGATGGAAATCCACTGGAATCACAGTCCAATTAACAAAACCCAGGGGGAAGCTGGAAGTTCCACTGAATTCTGTGCAGATTCAGTTGCACACCTTAAAGATTGGGAGGAAAAAAAAAAAAAAGAAAAAGGTGTCTGGCTTTGTCCTGTATATTGTTCAATGAGAAAATCAGAAAATATCACTCCAGGTGGTTGAACCCTGTGACTTGGCAAATGTGTGGGTGTGAAATCCGGTTTACTCGGCTTTTCAAATCCTTATGTTGTATTTTTTTTTTTTTTAATGTAAAAAAGAATAAACTAATGAATTGAAGTCTTAGTTGATTAACTTCTCTGCATGTTAAGGGGTTTTTTTTCCACATATATTTAGATTGGAGCAGCTTCAGGGAAATATTCTTGAATCCTTTGGTTTGTAATTAATTTGTGTTTATATTAATTAACAGGTGATTCTGCTCCAAATTAAAAAGGCTCCTTTGCTTAGTAAGAATTTTAAGCTACCCTCTTTTAGCCCTTCTTGGGCATTCCCTTTTCTTCATCCTTATTTTATTCCCTTTTCTTCATCCTTATTTTATTTTAGAACCATGGAATGATTTACATGGGAAGGGACCTTAAAGCTCATCTTGTTCCCACCCTGTTTGTCTGAGGTGAGTGGGAAAACACTTCCAATCTGAAAAGCATTCCAGCCTTTGCACTTCCAAAGAATTTGGGGTAAATACAGGTTTGAGTCTCCAGTTTTTCTGTGCAAATGTTGGATTTCTCCTGTGTTTCTGCAGCTTCAGGAGCAAAGACAGCTCTGAGCCTGGAGAGCAGCAGGTTGGGCGTGTCCACCCAAACAAGGGGGAGGAGGAACAAATGGCAGGAAAGGATGGAGAGACTCAAAGCTGTTCATTTCCTCTTTGCAATCATTCTAAAAACCACTTTGAGATATTTTCTGAGTCTATATCACACTCTACTCTGAGGTTTCTATGGAGAAAAGAGCTCCAGATCCACGAACACAGACTTTGTGCCAGTGCTGCTGATATTTTTGAGCAGGTTAATGATTTGGTTGTGTTTGTGTGCCACAGCAGCCAGCCTGGGCTGTATTTATGTGTATTTTAGGGAAGGGTTTGTTTATTCTCCAAAGGGAGCAGACGTCCCTGCAGATGGATCCTGCCAATTTATCTCCTTTTTATTTTCCTGTTTAATTTCTAGTAGTAATGTCAGTATTGTTCCAGGAATCCTTTCTGAAGGCTTGGATTTAACAATGATTCATTTATGGATTTCTTTATGCTTGTCCTGTGCAGAAATGTTAGATTTCTGCAATTGTTCTGCTCCTCTCTGTTGGCTCCAGGTCGAAGAAAGTGGTTTAAGGGGTTTTGAAATTCAGAAATTGGGCTGTAAAATTATTCTGGAATCTAAGACTAAAATGAAGTGCACCAGCATTGGTTCTGTATATTTTTAATTTTTTTCTCCTGAATAGGGTTACAGTTCCATTTGTATTTTAATGTGGTTGGTGCTGCTTCATTGATTGTTAATTTTCTACTCTTCTTTCACTTAGTCGTGGTTTTTTTGTGTTCTGAATATTTTTTTCCCCTGCCTGTATTCCAGTAGCACATCTGCTCCTGTCCTGCACTTCACTCTTGTCATCCCCAACCAGAGCCCTGGAAATTATCCAGCAGGCATCAAAGCAAGCACAGCCTGGTTTTTTAATAACAGCAGCAAAACTTTGCACCTCCAAAATATTTCTGCAATTTCTCCTTATATTGTAGTGCAGCATAAAGCTAATATTGGACCCAGATTCAGTGTTAAAGATGCCAAATATTGGAATTGGCAAGGAAAGGGATAATTCAGAAATATTTAAAATTTTCTTGCCTGAGGTGCCCCATTCTGATAAACAGCTGGCACCTGACAAGGGAAATATTATTAAATGATGGCTTTGAACCTATTTTATTAACAAAATCATGATTCCAATAAAATAGTCACTTCCAAGGTATGTTTGCATAAAATAGTGGATTAATGCAGAGTGGGGTTTGAGCTAGGGAAGCCAGAAAAATTCACACCAAAACTCTCTATTTTGAGCTTTTATACAGTAAATGATTCTTCCTGCAAACCTTCACCAGACCAGCTGAACACTGGGGGCTGAGATCCACTGGTGCAACTTTATTTTCTTCTTAGTTTGTGAATTCCATCAGTATCCAGCAGAAGCCAGGCATTGCAGCCAGAGTGATTCTTTTTAATGAAAAATAGATATCTGTATTGGAGAAATCAGTGGAGAACCTTGGAAACTTGGTTTTGAATTCAAGTAAAAAGGCAAACTGTCCAGATGAAATATGAGAATATGGAATTTATTTCCCCTATAGATTTATTTTCTTACCATTAATGACTATTAATGTACATTTTATGTCTGGAAGAGGAATGGAAGGGAGCTGCTGGAGGCACTGGAAGCAATGCTGGCTCAGAACAGTTGCATCTGTCATGCAGCAGGAATGCCTGCAGTGGAACCTGTTTTCCAGATAGAGCTGTTTCAAATCAGGGATATCAGCATAAAATGTCAGATCAAATTCGTCAGAGGCAGGAGAAAAATAAAACATTCTGATCCAGGTGAAATTGGAGCTGCTCTCTGCTGGCTTTCAGCTCTCTCTGGTGCTGCAGAAGGGGGATGCTGAAATTCCCCTGCTGCTGGAAGCTCGGATGCTCTTCCCAAGTTCCCTTTCTTGTGCTGGGATTGTGTTTCCTCCAGCTGAGCATCTCCAGCAGCTCCCCAGAGCCCCCCTGGGCTCCACCAGCTCAGGTTTGCCATCCTGGCTTGGGAATTTGTGCAGAGGGTCAGAATTAGGAATTCTCCATCGTGTCCCAGTGCTCAGGACAGCCACTCCTGGTCCCTCAGAGGTTGGTGCACAGATGAGCTTAACTTTTGTGGAAATCTGATAATTTGCTTTTTTAATAAAGTCCCATTCATTCAGATCAACTCCGTAGCACAACTACAGCACTTTGGCAACTCTTGAGGCTGTGTAGTCACCACTGGGCTTATTTAATTTGTTGCTTAACTGCTGATTACATTTTACATTAAGGCAGAAGCAGCTTGTTTTAAATACGAACCCTTTTCATAAAAAGTGGCTCACAGACCTGCCTGTTCCTTTTCTTGGCTGATTTACAGCCACACAGCAGACATTGCAGAGAAATACAAAACTACAGAAAAATCACATCTGTGGACTGGCAAAAGGTATGTGGGGGCACTTGCTTCTTCCAAAAATGTTTGCAGTGAAATTTTCCAGAAGATAGAAAGCAGGAGTTGGGATAAGCTGGCCTTGATTTGGGGGCTCACCAGAGCAGCAGGCACGGTGAGAGGCAGAGCTCTTTGCTGCTGTCTGGTGTTAGATGTGTTCTTAAGGTAGAGTCCATCCACTGGCTCACAGATGGACTCTGGATATACTGGAAATTATGGAAAACAGCAAAACGTTGGCATTTCTGTTCATAAAAAAGAACTGGACCACATTAAATGTTGGCTGCACTATTGGGACAAGGCCCCTCTGGGTGGAATAAGGCTTTCTAAGGATTATGATGATATTTTTCCTAAAGCTCAACAGGAGAAACGGGAGTGTAATTAATTACATTTGTGATGGGAATAGACCTTTTCATCCCAATTCAGGCCATGCTGTGTGCATGAAGGGTCCCCAGGAGCTGTGCAAGGCGCTGGGATGGATGGAGACAGCGGCCGAGGGCTCGGGGAGGGTGACGGTGACACCGAGCGATGCTCACAAACACCCCCAGAACCCTGCCCCGAGGGGCTGGCAGTCCTGGCCCTGCCGAGGAGGGCACAAACCCCAATCCTTGTGCCATGGGGGTGCTGCTGGTGGGAATTCCGTGGTGAGGCTCTCTGCAGGCTGGCGCTGGGCTCACGGGCGGGGAAGGGTGGGAGCGGCGGCTCCAGGTGCAGGCAGGGGCGTGCTGTGCTTGGCCTCTGCAAAGAGAAAGGGCCCGTTTCACTGTCAGCACTCTTCCCACAGTGCTCCCAGCTTCTCCTTCCTCCTCTCCCTATAAAATCTCCTGCTTGGGGATCACTGTCTGAGGCAGGAGCTGCACTACAGTGCTGGGCCCTGCGCTAGAGCCTAGCTTATAGTCTTCACTGCCTGTGCTGGCAGAAGGAGATGGAAGGGATGTCTCAGGAGATGCTGTGGGAGAGAAAAGAAACAGAATTAATGTGGACTTGGATGCTGTTCAGTAGAAATCAGCAAACCATCCTACAAACCCAGGAGCTTGGGGGATGCTGGCAGGTCCTTGTTTCCTGGTTTGTGAGGAGGCACAGGGTGGGCTGGCAGACATGGACCGGTTCCTCTCAGTGTTTTGCTCTTGGGCAATGCCCCCAACTGCTTTTCAATCCTTCATCTCCTTGTCAGAGAGGAGATCTACAGCCCCACTGTAGCTCATTCACAGAGCACAGCATTTCTCTAATCTCCTTGCCTGGAAAGGGGCTTAGAATCCAAATAAAAGCCACCTAAAATACATGATGCCAACATTTATATAGCTGAGAAACAGCAAAATACACGGCGGGAGGGAAAGGATTGTAAGTGGCAGAGGGAGGGAGGCTGTGAGTACAGGACATTGTGATTACATGGCAGTGGTTAAATTACACCTCCTGTCCCACTTTCTTTTTTTAACAGCGTGGTCCTACAGGGGATAAATGCCTCAACTCACACCCCCAGCAGTGCCCAGGGTGATTGAAGATGGTTTTGTATCCAAGTCCTGTTGTTTGGCAACAACCACAGGGAACTCCTGCCTTAAATAACCATCTGTCCTCTATTGTGGCTTCTCCCACTGCTGCCAAATCCATAGAAACACCCAATCTTGATTTCTCACCCTTTTTTTTCCAAGCTTGTGTTATTTTAGTAATGTCTCACAAACCCCTAGGGGTCATGTTACCATTAAAAATCCCAACTTCTCTTTGGAATCATGGAATGGAGGCAGCCAGCAGGGGCTGTGAGCTCTGATTCCAGTGTAATTCATATAAATAAACTTAAAGAATAAATACATAAATAAACTCATATAAACTTCAAGAG
This sequence comes from Parus major, assembly GCF_001522545.3. Taxonomy (NCBI): domain Eukaryota; kingdom Metazoa; phylum Chordata; class Aves; order Passeriformes; family Paridae; genus Parus; species Parus major. The sequence continues at coordinate 3,016,292 of NC_031780.1, forward strand.
CCTAACTAAACTTAAATTTACTTCAATAAATTTAAATTAAATTTATTTTTTATAAACAAGTAAACTTTTAAAATAAATAAACCTTTTTTAAAGATAAATTAACTTTTTAATTAATAAATAAATACATAAATAAACTCTTTTTTTTTTTTTTCTGAACTGTCTCCTGCCCAGTTCCTTGGCTGACAGTAATGATGTAAAAATGGGCTGTAAATAACTTAAAAAATGGCTGTAAATAATGTAAAAAATGGCTGTAAATAACATAAAATGGGCTGTAAATGACATAAAAAGGGGGACATACGGTCTGGAGCAGCGTGGATCACAGAGGTCATGTTGCTTTGCAGGACGTGCCCTGGCAGCGGTTCCAGGTTGAGGCTGGGAGGTGCTGACTGGTACTGGAGATCAGCAGCGGTTCCTGCAAGTGCAATTGGGAAGAGACATCATTCCTTGCATAGTTCCCAACAATCCAGATGCTCTGGGCTAAATCTTTTCCGTCCAGAGGATGTGGAAGACCTCTGTGGGTGAAGGTTAATGGTTTGCCTTTGCTTCCTTCCTCTCTGCTCTCGTTGTGTAGGGACAGCCCCCTGGGATGTCTGGGGTTTCAGCTGCTCTCCAGCTTCTGCCTGGGGGTGTGTCCCAAGTGTTGCTCTTACACAGCTTTCCCATAAAGTTATAATTTCTGCACATTTCTAACAAAAGATGTGTTGTCTTCCTTAAACTGCCTCAGTCAGGTGGGAGGCCTCAGTCAAACACCACACCACAGAGCAGATCCTTCGCTGTGAATCTCACCAGATCTCCAGAGCTAGGCTGGAAAGGATGGCTCTGGGAACTGGACTGGAGTGAGAAGAACCCTTGAAGCTACAATTCATCAAATGGTTTTGCTTGGAAGAGATCTTAGAGCTCATCCCATTTCAACCCCATTCCCTGGGCAGGAATGCCACCCACTGTCCCAGGCTGCTCCAAGCCCCATCCACCATGGCCTTGGGCACTTCCAGGGATCCAGGGGCAGCCACAGCTTCACTGGGCACCCTCAAAGGAAACAATTTTTTCCCAATATCCCATCTAAATCTTTTCTCTTTCAGTTTAAAACCCTTTCCCTCCATCCTCCCTCCCATACACCCCCAGCAGACACAAACCCGGACACAAACCCCCGTCCCAGCTTTGAGATAACCTCCCCACCTCGGGAGGGGTTCCTACCTCCCAGCAGCATCTCCTGCAGCAAGCTGTCGATCCTGGCCACACCAAAGAGCTTCACAAACTGCACCTGCTCGATCATCTGCCAGGTGATGCTCTGCAGGGGCGGCAGCAGCAGCAGGATGTCGCTGAAGCGGCCCCGCGAGTCGTACTGGCGGTCGTTGATGTAATCCTCCAGGTTCACCTGCACCTGGAAGCGCATGTTCTTCACCTTGCCGGGCTCACTCAGGCCTTTGCAGTCTGGGAGAGGGGAAAATGGAGTTAATTGCTGGCCTGTGAAGGCAAATGTCACCCTGACAGGCAGGCTGTGTGCAGGGCAAAGGATGAGATGGCAGCGATGCCCTGACAGAGTGTGCGAGGTCAGCTGACAGCTTGGGCTGCCATCGCTCCACATCTCACAGGGAACAGGGAAACAGTGAGGGGAACTGGAGGGGAAACAGTGATTGGAGGAGAAACAGTAATTTGAGGAGACTGTGAAGGGAAACTGTAAGAAAATAGGAGCTTGTTTCACATGGATGTGTCTGCCTACTGCCATTAGCAAAGGGGAAAAATTTAGAAGTTAAAATATTTATCCTCCCAAGGAAACAGCCTGGAATTTTCCCCTGAAAACTTTGAGTCACCACTGGCATCACTAAATGCAAGCAGTTTTAGTGGCTGTATGTTGTGATTACACTTGCTGCAACATCAGGTCTTGCTCTCCTGTCTTTGACCTGTGATCAATCCTTTTTCTCAAGGACCACTGGTCCAGCTTTGCTTAAGCAAATAAATTTGTCCCTGTGTCGGGTGAGGTGCTGGCATTTCCAGCCTCCCACTCCTGCTCTGCTGTTATCTAAACCCGAGATTTCTGGATCACTGCACCATTTCCTTCACTGTCTGCAAAGAATCCACAGGCACCACATTTTGGGGATTGTAGTGCCAAGAGATTAGATAAAGTGGTTAACAAATGATTGTGTGTCAGCACAAAGCTCTGAGGAAGCTCTGAGGACATTCCCTCTCGTTAGCAAGGATGAACTTCACTTCTGGGGAGCTTCACACTTCCTCCTTCCAGCTGCAACCTCAGCACCTCATTGTCACATTGATCTAAAGCTGCAGGGAGGAACTGATCAGCTGAGCAGGTAATTTGTCAAAATCAATTTGATGAGAACACCCTTCTCTGGGTGAACCTTCTGTGAACCTACTCTGTTCACAGCAGGCTTCAGTGAGCCAAAGTTTGTGATGTTCCTGAAAACTCCTGGATCTCGATTTTGAATCGGTGAACACAGCAAAAAACCCAGTAATTAATGGATGATAGTCAGATTTCTCCGTGCTAAAAGACAAAAGGGCATTGTCTGGACTTGGGATTGTTCTCCCATCTCCTCCCTGAGCTCCAGGGAGATACCCACAGGAACCTGGGCAGAGGCAGAGCCCCCTGTGCTTCTGGAATAAACACAGCAAAGCTTCAAAACAAACTGGTTTTTCTCTGTGTTCCTCTGTTCTCCACCCTGTGCATCAGCCCTGCCCTGGGTTGCTGCTGGCTTCCAGCAAGATCCATTAGCAGAGCCCTGATATTTCTGGGCACGGTGAGCAGCCCAGCTCTCTGGGGTTTTTGGTGGTGCTCTCTTATGGATGCTCCCTGGCTCACTGCTGCTTGTTTGGCTCACTTTGCAAATACATAATTGATGCAGGCACGTATGTCCTTAATGAGCATCTCCTGCATTTCAGGCTGATGGGCTTTCCCAAAGCCAAGCTCCTGAGGCAGCCAAACTCCTCCAGGGCCCACAGAGCCTCTCACATCGGCCTGGCTGGAGTTCATTCTTGCTAAAAACACTCAGGAATAGGTCACTCCTGTCTTAAACTGCTCTGCTGAGTATTTTCATTACAGCATGGGGATGTACAGCTGCTTCCAAGGGGTTTTGCTGGTTTTTGGAGAGCCCCCAACTGCTGTGCAAGCCCTGTGCTTGGCAGCCAGAAGGAATCTCACCTGGGTCAAAGAAGATGATGGCTTTAAGGCAGGCGTACTCGTTGTCATCGATCTGGATGTCCCGCAAGGGCTTCACCAACTCATCCAAGATCCTGGTGGCCACACGAGCGATTTCCAGCTCTGGGCAGTGCATTGGGATGATGAAATCATTCCCTGGGAAGACAAGAGAAATTCCCCATCAGGTTTTGGCTCTAGCTCTGCTCTCATGCAGCAGATATCCCAAGGAAGGTTGCCTGATGGTCCCAGTGCCATTTGCAGCAATTTCCAGTCTGCAGCTTTATAATCTGATCCACGAGTGAGAAGCAAGGCCTGGATCTCATCCCTTGGTCCTTATTTATCTCAGTTGCACGTCAGTGCACCCACACCCTGCACACAGCCTGCTCCACGTTCTGCTCTGCTTTGCCCTGTGTTACATCGAGCATCTGTTTGTAAGCTGTGCTGCAACTTTATTTTTGGTTTTCTTTTCTCACACAAAGTTATCCCTTCTCTTTAATGTGAAGCTTTTAGTGTCAGTGTTCTCATTTTTCCAAGAACAATCCCACCTGTGGTGGCAGAGAGCTACATGAAAAGGAAACGCCTATTTGCACTGTAATTTTTAACAGACATTTCTGCTAAGTTTTTAAGTATTTATTCCCAAATACCTCATTCCTTGGTCCTTGAAAATTTCAGATACAAAACCAAAACAACCCGGTTTGAGATGCCATTTAAATACTCGGGCATTCCCACCCACAATTTCAAAGCTGTGAGGGAACAGTTAGAAAAATCCCAGTGAATTTAGTCTCCTTTTGACCCTCCTCTCCAGCACTGTGTCTCCACCCAGATGTGCAGCCCACGGCCAGGAGTGCAGAGGGGGTTTCAGGGGTGCAGAATGCTTGGGAATGACTCAACAGGGGTGAATTACAAAAGCAGGAGGGTGTTTCACGACTTTACCTAATAGCAGGAAATCAGTGTATGGTATGGACCTCTTGGCTACCCCGAGGAGCAGATGTTCCCCTGCGTGGGCTCTGAGCAAGGCAACCTGGAGGTGGCACAGGAGGAAGAAATAAGATTACATTGGAAAAACAGAGAATGGAGTGCTGAGCTGTTGCTGTTTAATTAAGCCCCATTTGGTGTTTGTTTAGATCTGGCAGATCTACAGATAAAGTTCTGTTCAGGGCTAGAAAATATCAGTGTATGTTCACTTGGAGAAGTTCTACATTCGCGGCAAACTAAATGAGAGGCTGTTTTTAACTAAAAGAGCAGAGAGGGGCTTGAGTTATTTGAGTTCTCAGGAAACAGATTCTATATTCAATTTTTAGGTGCCAGTAAAGGCAAAATCAGAATTGCCTTGTAATTCAGAATGCAGCAGTCTGACAACAAGCAGAAGATTTTGACTGGATCTTTTGCAGGTAGGAGTGATCAGCTCTGTATTTTGAGGGTCTTTGGCTACTGAAGTTATTTTTACTTGGTCCCTCTTTCTCTCCTGTTTACAGCTCTATACAGGGTGATCTGTATGTTAATGCCAGATTCCCCAGTGAAAGGTCCAGCCGGGAATTCCTTTCAAAGGCAGTGGATTTACCAGGAAGAGCCATTTGGTTTTACCTGGTCGTCCAGGGGGAGCTCACAAAAGGCTGGGATGTATTTTGCCCATTCCACCAGCACCAGGAGCTGCTGTTTCATGGATTCACACACGTCGTTGATGGTGGCAATCTTCTTCATGGCAATGTCTGTGCTGTGCACGGGGCTCAGGGGTAAATACTGCAAGAGAAACCACCCAGCTGTGTTTGGACCAGATCAAGGCTGTTTCGTCGCTCTCCACAGCATCCACTCATCCCAGCAGGACCCCGAGAAGATGTTCCCGTTGTGGCTGGACACTTGTGCCCAGCTGTGTCCGACTCACAGCCCATGGAGCAGCTTCCACGAGGTGGTGCTCGGTCCCAACACACTTAACCCAGCCCTCCTCAGCTCCTCAGCTCTCCAGGCTGGCTCAGGACAAAATTAACATTCCCATTCCCAGCAGGAGCCAGCAGCGCTGTGTCTCAGCTTCCCACCAATCCCTCCAGCCAGCCAAATGCATGAAATAACCCAGATTTTCTCCCCCAAGTTGCTGTCAGGGACACAAAACTCCTTTTTTGATCCCTGAGGTGCTGCGTGGCAGGGAGAGGGTTAAAAAAACATCATTTTTTTGAGAAGGAAGTGGACTCATTGCTGCATGTAATGTGCAACATCTGGACCGTATGTTTCAGTGGAGAAACGGTATTTGCATAAGAATTTAAAGGATGCTCAGGGTGCAATTAATGGTGGAACATGAAATAAAAAAGCAATCAGCGTCAGCTGGAGCCCAGTGGATTTATTCACATTATTTTTCCGCCCTAAAATTGCTGTCCTGATAAAAAATTGGGGAAAGATACGATCAGCCATGACTGGAATAATATGTTTGGAGCAGGACAGAGAGAGCAGCAAGGAAGGATAAAATTCTGTGTGAATGCAGAGAGATTTTAGGGGTGCAGCAACAATTTAGTCTGGGGGAATAGGGGACCTGGGTTCTGCAACATCCCTCAGCCCTTGGAAATTCAGCTATCTCCCACCAACTGCTCCCTGCAGGATGTATTGCCTTGATAATGGATTTTCCCTGTCTGCTTTTGGATATTTAGAATTTTCTTCCCTTGTGCAGGAGCCATCCAAAGGCAGGAAAATCATCCAGCCCTGGTTGGTTCAGCAGGCTGGAATTGCTGAGGGTCACAGGCCAGTTTGGAGGGGCTGTCCCCTCGTGTCCTACCTGCTGTGCCATGGCCTCAGCCTGAGTGAGGATGTTGATGGAGAGAGAGCCATTGTCCTCATAGCTGCTCCTGCGGATGCTGATCCTGTCACGCTCGTTCTGCACGGCTGGAATGAGAGAGAGAGAGGTGATTGTGTCAGTGGGAAACTCCCAGTGCTCGTGTCACTGAGAGCTCCCAGTGCTCGTGTCACTCTGAGAAACTCCCAGTGCTCGTGTTAGTGAGAGCTCCCAGTGCTCATGGCAGTGAGAAACTCCCAGTGCCCGTGTCACTCTGAGAGCTCCCAGTGCTCGTGTCACTGAGAAACTCCCAGTGCCCGTGTCACTCTGAGAGCTCCCAGTGCTCGTGTCACTCTGAGAAACTCCCAGTGCTCGTGTCACTCTGAGAGCTCCCAGTGCTCGTGTCACTGAGAAACTCCCAGTGCTCGTGTCACTCTGAGAGCTCCCAGTGCTCGTGTCACTGAGAGCTCCCAGTGCTCGTGTCACTGAGAAACTCCCAGTGCTCGTGTCACTGAGAAACTCCCAGTGCTCGTGTCACTGAGAGCTCCCAGAGGCTGCTGCTCCTTGTGGTCCCTAAACAGCAGTGGATGGGGCTTTGCTCCTCCAAGACCCTCCACTGTTGCTGGATGTTGGAATGAACAGGCTCTGGGGAGGGAAAAAGGGGGAGAAGACCAAGCACAAGAGGGAGATGAGGCTGTTTGGAGGTCAGAGCAGCACCCATGGGATTTTTGCTGGTCCTGCTGGATTTGATGCAGATCAGGGGGAATTTAGGGGTTTGGTGTCACCTCTCTCCACCTGGCAATGCAGCAACACTGCTGGTGCCTTTGGCACCCTCTCTGCCATGGCTGCACTGAGGGCTCCTGTGCTGAGCTCCTGATGCTCCTGGGGCTGCACCTCATCTCCTGGCAGTGCTGGAAAAGCATCCCCTGATCCCACCTTAGAGCAGCCTGGGAGCGTCCCCTGCCCCTGAGGCATCGCAGGTGGTGATCCCAGGGGACATCCCCTCCCAGGGGACACAGAAAGGGTCACCCCTGAGGGAAGCTCAAAGAAAAGGAAGTTGAAATCCACAGATTCCCCCTTAAAGCCATTCCCTCAGTGCTGCCCATCACGCAGGTGATTTCAGAGAGCCTGAAACCCTGCCAGCAGCGACAGATAAAGACAAGACCAAGCCAGGGTTTGTCACCAGCCCTGCTGGAAACCAGCTCAGTGTCCTGAACTGGAAATAACAGCAACAGCACAGGCCTTGGACACACTGCAGGGACCACAGCAGAGTGAAGGTCAGCCCAGACCCTTTGCTGGACATGCCATGGTGAATTGGGGAAAAAAACACTGATTTTTGAGGCCTTTCCCACCCTTTAAACCATCCTTTTCCCTGGAGCATGAGCCTCGTCCAGCCTCATGCTCCACCAGCCCTGCACAGGGAACAGGAGGCATGGATTGCACTCCAGCAGCTTTCTTTTGCAACACGGTCCCCAAGAGCTGACTCACCCCCACTGCAGCCATCAACTGAAACAGCAGCAGAGGAAAAAGGAGAATTTAGACTTAACCCAACCTGGTTTCAGTGTAGGTTTCTCCCCCAAGCCCTCTTGCCTCTGTCCAGCAGCTCAGGGCTGGGGGAAGAGCCTGAGCACACTCAGTGTTTCCCTAAAGCAGAGGGAGCAGGAAGATTTAGCATGTGGTGATAGTGCAGCACATCCCTCCTCCTTCATCCAGCAATCCCAGACTCCTTCCCCTTTATTTGGGGAGAATGACTCAAACAGAGCTGCCAAAGCACGACTCACTCTGTGCTTTAACCCCTTGGGGGTAGAACACTGGGGGTTTGTCTCAAAAGTGGCCACTGGAGAAGATTTTTCCAGCAATTTTTTTTTTTTTTTTTCCTTTCTGCAGAATCAGCAGAGTTATTTTGCAGTCATTTTTTTGAGTCTTTGCCTCACTGCTGGGGTCTTGTTTTAGAGCATCAGGACTCATTCCTGGGAATCCATACAAAGGAAAAAACGTGGGCTCTGCTCTGCACAGTTTGAGGGAAGGTCGTTTTTTCTGCCAGCTCATGTCCAACCACTGCCCTATTTTCCTAAGCAGCCTCTGATGAGGGGCCAACAAAGTGAAAGGGCAGAAAACAAGCACCAGTGACAAAAAATCAATGTCTCCCCTTATGGACAGGAGTGAGGTGTTTATTTTCCAAGATCTGGGGCTCAGCCTTGCTGTCAGTCAGGATCAGCTCATGGGGATCTGACTTTGTGCCTCAGAGCCAGCCCTGCCTGCAAGGGGCTGCATCCATTTCCAAAAGGTGCTACAACAAACACGTTCCTGGAGCATTTTCAGGCTATGGACACTACAGAGAGGTAATTTGTCATCAATTTAGAGAAAACACAGCTTTTGGGAGGCTCTGCTAACCCTCCTTAGACAGCAGCATAAACTGCCCTGTGCATGAGGGGAGGGTCAGCCTGAAGGTGATTAAAGGATCCATAATCTTGACACTTCATGGGTTTTATTGGTCCAGCAGAAAGGTGAGTGGCAGCATCCAGCACTCAGGAGGAACAACCTGACCCAATCTGTGTCATCACTGGCTATTTTGTAAAATCCCCATCCAAGCTTCTACACCTGGATTTATGTCAGATGCTCCCCAACGTGCTCTCAGGGTAGGGCTCTCTGCCTGCTTACAAGAAAAGGGACAATTTTGCCTTTCCAATCGAGTTACACATCTGATTTGATGACACTGCTAGAGTCCCAGGCAGACCTGGTCCCCATGACAGACTCCTTTAAGAAGCCTCAGCCTGTTTTTCCTCCCCAAGTCTTTTTATGGCACATATTTCAGTGCTTCCCTCATGCTCTGATAAGCTCAGTCTCTCTCCCAGTGTAAGTGGATGGTACAGAGTGACTTTCTCAAGGTGATTCGGGTGTTATCGCTGAAAGCACCCAAGATGTGATGGAATTAGATACAAAGGGGAGTTAATGTTTCACCTGCCACAAAAATTAATCTATTACTGTGCAGTGATTATATTGCTGTATTTATTGTGTTTGTGATAGGGAAGGGACAGGTCACTCCTGGTGAGGCAGTGGGAGTGCTCGAGGGACGTGCTGGCCCTGGGGGTGCTGGGATCAGGTGTGATCTTGCCTTTGCTGTCAATAAAACTCAATCAACCTGCAGGAAGGACTAAAAACCCAGTGCTGGATCCATCTGTCTCCCTGGCAAAATCTTTGCTCCCTGTTTTTTTTCCCCACTCTAATCCTGTTCTCTGCACGTTCCCAAAGCCAGAAAACACCACAAAGAGCCCCCCAGCCCCTCGAGAAGGGACGTCAGAGAGTCCCCAGGATGGTGCTGGCCAGGGACAGTGTGGCCCCAAGCTGGGCTTTCCCACAGGGAAAGGGGAGAGAGGGCAGAAGGATGCTTGTGTCTCTCTCCAGGGAATTGTCAGCATGTCCTGGCTGTGGGAAGCAGATGGAAAACAAACAAATCCTCCGTGTGACGCAGGGGAGCCCTCAGAAGGGTTTTGTCACTCAGAGCAAGGCTGGACGCTCTGCCTCGAGCTCTGGGCCGTGTTTGTGGGATTGCAGCAAGCCCCTGCTTCCCAAACTATTTGTCCTTGCTGCCTTGCCATGCAGGACCAGAGCCTGGGATGAGGAATCCCCAGGGAGTCCAAGAAATGGGGGCACGGGCACTGGCTGGGAGAGCAGCAAACCAGTAACTTTCCACAGCCACTGCAGAGGTTCAGGCTTTGCCTACACAGGAATTACTCTTTCCATCATTATTCCACTAAAGCCAGCCTCAGTTAATGCTGTTGGGTTTGGAAATGCAGTGACAAATGGCACAGAGAGAACACTGAGGAGGAGACAGGTCCCTGCGTGGTGCAGCCACCAGTGCTCAAAGTGTTTCTGTCTTCACAGACAGATTTACTCTTCCTGCTGCCTGATTAATTTATATCCACAAATAATCTTTCTTTCCCTGAGCTACCTCTGATTTTGAAGGTGTGGTGTGTTTTATTCACAAATAAATCCCAATGGTACATGCACATTTAATCCTTTCATGGTCTTGTGGGCTGATTTATGACTACTGAAGGCAGAGAAGATCCTTTATCTTTTCCATCCTTCTTTGCAATAAACTGCAGTCCCAGCATTCTGAAAGCTGGCAAAAGAAATGTGCAAACAAAAGGTATGAAACAAGATAGAGGCTCTGTGATGCACTAATAAAACTGTCCTATAAACCTGTCCAATTTCACAATAATAAATAAAGAAAAGCCTCAAACCCTCCCTCCTCCTCACTGTTGCAACAGTGATAAAATAATTCTTTTCATTTCTGCATAAAACTGAAGTAGTTCATGCACATTCATAAATTACTTTGAAGGGGATGAGAGGTTAAATATTAACCCCTCATTTCTTTTCCCACCAACAAACTGAATCCCGACAGTGCAGTGCTGACATTTCAAAAGGCTTCCAGGTTTTCAGGCACTCCGTGTGAGGAGATGACCTGGCTCACTTGAGAAATCACACCCTGCTGATTTATTCGAGGTTAAACATGATCTCAGGGAGATGCTAAAAATAGAATCCCGCTGTTTTCTTTGGGTGTTTAAGTACCTGGTGTTCTACTCAGCCAGGGATGCTGCAGTGACCAAAAACCTGTCTGGTAGCATTGTGCAAGACAATAGAAATCGAACCTTCTGAGCCAACAGAGAAAGTCAGGGGGAACAGCCAGAAAATCCCCAAAACATCCAGACCACCCTCTGGCACAGTCCCAGCCTTAACCCCAACACAGGAATAAAGGGGTGAATCTCCTGTAAAAATCTTAGAACCTGATCATAAAGGTGCTCAGGACATAATAGGGTTTTTTGTTCAGGTAAGGCTTTCCCTCTTCTCTCATCCTAACTGCAATGGCTGTTATCAAAGTGAATTATTGATACCAAAAATGCAGTTGGGATAGGACATTCTGAGTGAGCTGTTTTCTAGGAAATCTGGGAACTGGACTTTCCACAAGACTCAAGTTTTTTCCCTTCCCTGCTCTCGTTAGTGCTGATGGAACCTGGACCCCATCTCAATTCACAAGCCTGAAGGTGTGTGGCTCTTGTGTAAGGGCACTCTTGGTCCTTCCTGAAAGCAGGATTGAATTCAGGCTGTACAAACAAGTCAATGTAAAGATCCTACAGGTGATTTTCTCAGCCATTCACTGGGGAGCCTGTTCAGTGCCCACCACCCTCCAGGGAAAGAGCCTTTTCCTAATATTCAACCTAAACCTCCTCTGACACAGTTTAAATCCTACAGTCCCAGGCAGACCTGGTTATCACATAGCTCAAGTATTTGCATACTATATATAGCTTTTTCTTTAGGGAGAAATTTCCCTTCTACCAGGCTACACAATTCCTTGTAGTTCCTTATCCACTAGAAAAGTTTCCAAGAGGGGAAAGAAAAAATAAAAAATAAAAAAAGAAACGTCCAAACTTGTCACATCACATCTTACAACACAGGAAGACTGGAAAAACAAAAAACAAAACCCCCTCTGGATCCAAAATTCCCGTTTATCAGTCATTTTTGCCAGGGAACAGCAAGTTCCCCCAGGCTGTGCACACAGAGAGCGAGCAGTGGGTCAGTGGGGCAGGGCGGGGGTGACACAGCCCCTCTGACCCCACCCCAGGTGTATTGTCACAGCCAATGGAAAAGGATCATTCCCAGCTTCTGCCCCTCTGCTGTGGATAAACAATGCTATTGCCACACCCTGGGAACCCTGATTGCTGCTCTGAGGGCTGGCCCTACAGGAATGTGCCAGGGAAGAGGGTTGTGCCAGGGCTGGGACACAGAGCAGGGATGTCACCGCTGCCACCTCCCAACATGAGCTCGCTGCACGCTCCAAAAGATTTTGTACAAATATTTGGACACTCCAATGGTGCTCCCTCCGAGATACGGCTTCTCCTTTTCCCTAACGCTTCGCAATACTGTTTAATATTAATCTAGAACCACCCAAAAGCAAATAGCTGTGTTCTTTTTTGTGCACACAATTGTGCAAGAACTTTTTTTTCCCAGTCCTGCACATGTGCTTGGGACAGAGCTCTGGTCAGCTAAGCTAATTTCTGCACAGCAGTTGCTCAAGGTGCTTTAAAATCTTCCTTGCCAAACACGAGAATTTTCCGAGTGCTCAACCTGACTGCACTCATAAAAAAAAAGGTTTCAAGGAATGTGACGATGTGGAACTTGAAATGAGTCATCTCCCATCAAGCTGTACTCAGTGATGGAGGCATGAGCCAAGGTTTTATAACTTTTACCATAAAAACCAATAAAAATCATGCTTCAGCTCAACGAATAGATCTGATAACCAGATTTCAGCCTTTCCAAGCAGTGCAGTTTGCTGCATTGGCAATTGGTTTTATCCCATCTAGAACTGACCAAATCAGCTTCAGTTTGGTCTTTATTAATCTGAGCTCTATTTATTTTTCCATCTGCTGTATTTACTCCATTTCTTCTAAATTAAACCAGCTGGCATTTTTGCTTCATCCATGACTTATGCCAAATTTCAAGACACCCTTCTCCTCCAGGAAAACATATGGTCAAAACATTGGAAAGATCATTTCATCACCAGTAAATTCTCAAGAATTACCAGAAATGGATGGCAAATTTCCCCTTGGGTTCAGTGGGGCCACAATCCCACTCCTTGGGTGAACTTGGTGACGTGGAAAGAAACTTTCAAGCTCCTTTCTACCTCCCTCATCTTTTAGCTGCCAGTAGGCTGGAAAACAGCATAAATGAAGGGTGAAGAGTGTGAAACCATCACCCAACAACCTGCACCTTGGGTGGGCTGGGCCCCCAGTTTGTCAAGCACTTAGAGGACATGGCCAATCACAGTAAACCAGGATCATCCACACTCTGCCAGCGTGCAGAACTGGACAAGCAGAGACCAGAAGTGCTGTGATGGATCACAGACTTCCCCAGGGAAGCTGCACGTAGGCACAGGCTAACAGAAATGTTTTTATTTCTTGCAGAGCATTAGGCACTGTGATGGCATTTCCTTTGGAAAGGGCACATCCTGATGGTCACCAGCACCCAAACCTACAACTCTCCACCTCCTCAATACAGACAATGGGAAGTGCAACAAAAGGTGTTGGCCAAAGTGGGACTGGCCCTTCAGTGCTGGTGCAGGTGGTGGCTCTACAGCCTCCCTGCCCACCAGCAGCACCACAAAAGGGTTTTGCTCTGAGTCATGTCCCCTGGTGAGTCAGCTGTGGGGGACACGAGTCACCCTGCTCAGGAGCTCTGCCCCGTGCTGTGGAGGAGAGGCTCCCACTCCTTAAGGCTCTGTGCTCAGGCTGTACCTTGCCCTCTCACGCAGCTAGGTGAGCATCAGCCGAGCCAACCACACCACCTGTAGCAGCAAACTGGTGGCATTTATGAGATCAGAGCTGGCAGATCCTTGCTGAGATTGGCACAGGTGGGATTAGGAGTCACACCAGTGGGTATGGAGAGAGGAAATTGCTATTGTAAAGCACTTAGAGACCAAATAAGCCCTGAGGAAGCCCATCCCTTTCCCAGGACTAAAATATCCCCAAAAGACCAGCCTGACCAGATGGGTGAACAATGTCACCATGCTTTCATTGAAATTGAGATAAAATGGCAAATGTTTCAGCTGCAACAGAAAATATCTCTCTGACACACAATCATCATCTCTCCAGCCAGTGCTGCTGCTGCTCCCCACCATGCTCTGCAGTGGAACAGGGCCCAGGACAGCAGCGGGAAGGTTTGAAATGTCTCTTTGCACCCACCTTCTTTCTTCATGCCAGCTCTGAAGCACTTCTTCAGCCTGCAGTACCTGCACTGGTTCCTCTTGTCTTTGTCTATCACACACTGTCGGTTGAACCTGGGAGGAGATGGGAAACACAACATGGAGCAACCAGCCTGGCACCTGCACCCCCTTACCCTGGGCAGCCCCAAATACATTCCCAAATACAGCCCCAGACCTCCCTGAGCTCCACCCTGCATGATCCTAGAGGAGAACCAAATTTTGGGTTGAAAGAAATGGGTTGAATCAACGTTGGCTTGGCCAAGCTCCTCCTCTTTCCCACCGCCGCTCCTGCCAGCTGGGAGCACAGCGGCTTCAGACCACCCACCCTGCCGGGATTGGGATGGTTTTGGCTGTGAAAACAAGACTGTGACTCAAGCTGTGCTCTGGTAGGAGCTCCATCTCCCACTTCCAGACAGTTTTTGGGTGTTGGGCTTTGGGGTTTGTCTGATTTCACTTGTTAACTATTCTATGATTTGCACAGAATAAAATGCGTTGTGTCCCACAGTCTGCGGCCTTGTTCTGAGGGGCATGGCCTCCTAATTCCTCCTCCTTCCACTGGGGATTTAGGAACCCTTGTTCTGTTCCAGGGGTGGCCCACTCCCCATGGTGGGTGAAACAATGGAAGGGGAATCTTCCATGCAGAGAGGAGATGACGTGGTTGCTCCGGGACCTTCAGGTTGTAAAAGCTCAGGCACTTTCCCAGGCTGGTAAAAAGCCAAAGGTACAAAGGCCCCAAGACTTTCAGAGGTATTCATATCTTCAGAGCTCCGAGCTGGGCTGAGCTCACCAAATAAGGGCTTGCACACAAGCTTGGCTTCAATGCTGTGGATCTTCCCTGAGCTGCCAAATATCGCAGAGATTCATGGATTCCTGGGGAGAGGCAACCACTCTGCTCCCAGGAGACCGACAGCTGAAATTTCAGAGAAACCAGTGGCAGAGTTCAAGTCCTCCTGCAGGAATCCCACAGTTCATGGGATGGGCACTGTGTAGGTGGACACTGCTGTCACCTCAGGTATCTTTCATGGTGTGTCCTGGACTGGGAAGGGCACCAGGAACATTTTGAACAAGTAGGGTGACTTGCATTAGAAAAATTTGGAATGCCTTTAGAGGAGGAAAAAGTTTTGGAACAGAAAGAAAACTTCCAGGTTTCAGCTAGAGATGAAGGGCTTAAGTGTATTCAGGTTTGGGATTTCTTTCCACTTTCTTCTGTGCTAAAATAAACATCATTTTTCTAAGGTCAATCAAGATAGCAGCTTTATAATTTATAGCCTCTTCCTGGCAAGAAACCTCTCTCAAATATATACCTGTGTGCCAAAGTGGATGTGAATCATCTCTGGTCTACACTTATTTCTCAGAATATTCATAAAATCATCACTGATAAGTCAGTGCACATAATTTATTGTATTTCAAAACAAGAACAGAGAAGCTGTGAGAGGGCTTTGGAGGTGACAGATTCTTGGATGACTGTTGTTTATTACCGGGAAAAGCAAGAAAGAGGAAATCTCCAGAGCTTTGGTCCTTGGCTTCCCCTTGCTGGGCTGTGACGAGGTCATGGTGTCACTTCACACCCAAGGTCTGTATTTATGTATTTTACACATCAGTCAAACCTCAGGTTTTGGGTTGGACTCGAGGCTCTCAAAGGTTCTTTCCAACCTAGTTCATTCTGTGATTCTCAGGTCTGTGAGTTTCCCTCAATTTACACCAGGAGGAAAGCAGTGACGGTGAATTCGCTCAAAGCGTTGCTCCGTGCCACAGAAGGCCTCAGGGTCCGAGTCAGATAGGACTGAATTTAGAGATAGAACTGAGTTTACTCCCAAACCAAACTGCAGTCCTACTGGTGGCCTTCATGGCATGGCAACTTGTCATTTGAGACACGATCCCCTGGTGGTCCCCACACCAAATCATTTCCCGCATCCATCATTGCATGTTTTAACGGCTGAAATTCCGGTACCTGCAGGAGTAGACGTGGTTCTTGCGGACGCTCCTCCTGAAGAAGCCTTTGCAGCCGTCACAGCTGGAGGCCCCGTAGTGCTTGCCGGTGGCCCGGTCCCCGCAGATGGAGCACAGGGAGTTGACGCCGTTGGGGAGCAGGTTGGTGTTTGCTGACTCGGCCGCGATGGCCTCTGCGGGCAGAGAACGGGGACAGTTAGAGCTCCCTGCCACGGAAACCTCGGAATTTACACTCATGCTCTCCCCAAGCTCGGCTCCTTTGCTTCTGGTATTGGTGTTTTTCTTCACTTCAGGGAGATTTCAAGCTGTATAACCCAAACTGATCCTGAGAATTTAACAATTATCACTGCTTTCCTGGAGAGATATAAGGAAACCTCACTTGCATGTGAGTTTTATGTTTTTGAGGGATGGGGAGGCACCTCCTCAACAAGATACCTGGAGAACATGGTTCAAAGCTGGTGTCCACAGAAAAAAAATGGAAAGAAAGCTCATTAACTTGAATAAATAGAATGCAGAGAAGAAACAGCAGGGGCAGAAAGGATGAACTACTTCATGCCCATGACATGAAGAGGTGCTGAAGATAAAAGATAGTTCTTGAGAGCTCCTCTGCAACTGGAAAGCAGAGACAGCAGCTCCCACAGGGATCCCTTTAGTTCTAAGTCTGGTCCCTCCTCTGAAATTCTCCCTGAAGAGACTCACTGCTTTCCACTAGAAAGCAACAAGAGGTGTGCAGGAAGATCAGTCTTCCAAATTAGGTCATGTGAATGCCCTCTGTCATGTCCTCTGTTAGCACCCCCTCATTTGGGGCAGGAATAGCTCTGCCCCAGCCTGCCCTGTGTGTACACACTGCTGAAACTCCCCTTGGAACCTCTCTCTCTGCCCTGACCACCAGACTCGCTGCCCTCTTAATCCTCCTAATTTGAGGCACAGCTCAGGGAAGGAGAAAACAGGAGCACCTTGCAAAGAGGGCAGCTGACAGTGTTTGTATCTCCTCATCTGTTTGCAGAGCCCGACCTGGGCTGCAGGACGGTTTTATGAATTTATCACACCCCTGGGAGCATGTTCTGTGCTCCAGGGGAGCCCATCCTGTGCTCCAGTGACCTGGGAAAAGTCCCTGGGACAAATCACGCCCTGACGCATCTCTGGGATGGGACATCCTCGCAACAGGGATGGGGAAAGCTCAGCTTAGCAGTTTCTCAGATAAAACTACTCAAAGAGGAGGAATTGCCATCTGATCTGCCCAGAGAAAGTTTTCTAATCCATAATGCATAAAAACAGCTCTGGATAATCCACACACAGAATGCGCATATACAGAGAGAGAGGGAGAAGGTTATTTTTGTGTGTGAATACACATCAAAAAATTTATAGTGAAAATATTTGTTGTGCAATGAAAATTGTAATCAACTCTCCCCCCCCCAAAAAAGAAACAAAAACCCAAAGCCAACAAAGCTTTAGTTTTTAAAAAATGACAGTTTTTTAACTAAGGCTGAGACTAAGTCATTTTTAGCCAAGACTTCACTAGTGCAAAGTTCAGAATTCCTGTCACCTTCTAAAATAACCCTTTTGGTCCATATTCACCTTCTGGTGTGTGGATGAGTAAATAAGTGGGTTATAGCAAGATGAGAGCAACATGACAAGAAAGAATGACAGCATCAAAATCATTCTTAGGTCATAATGACAGGAATTGAGATTTGCCTCTTCCCAAATCTGAGTAAGATTCTCCCAGCTCTGACATTTGTCAGGAAGTGACACTGGGGTCCTTTGGGACCACTGTCTGTGTCAGAGGGGTTTAATGGCAATTTAGGTTGATTTTAGGGTTTTTTTTTTGCAATGATTCTTGATTTTATATTACTTAATAACTCAGTATTAAATGAACTGTACAGCATAGTCCTTTGTGGATAACTGCAGAGCATTTGGGCATCTGTTGTTTCATCCATTATTTGAAGGAACAAATGACCATAAACAAATGCACTGTGTTGGATTCCATTTTAAAACTTTACACAACCAAAATAAAGATAGGGCAGCCAATTTCCTCTTCACTCCACTCATGCTTTCTCTAGACTTCAGAGGAATCAAGCCAAGGTCAAATAGTTTAGGTCTCCAATAGACCCTTCATCCTTCAACTGGGTCCAGACTGCAAAATGTTCCTGAAGCTGGAAAGTATTTACTCACCAGAAAAGACTCCTTTATTTTTTTGTGAGTAGGATGTGAGAATCTGCTCACTGATGCAAAGAAGAAATTAATAATCTGGCCTTAAACCAGGTATTACTGGAGGAGGAGCCATCAGCACTGTGCTGATGGAAATTAGCAAACCAAATTTTGCCTTTGCTTGTATCCATGGAAGCACAAGCAAACCAGCGGTGAGTTGGGTGGCTCCGTGTTAGGGCAGCTAAAAATTCAAACCCTGGGAGAGAGCCACATGTCCTTTTCAGCTGAATTGGCTGAATGTGAAGAGAAATTTTAATAAATAAATAGGTAAATAAAAGGGAAGCCCTAAGCACTTTTATTATGATCAAAATTTTTAATTATAAAATTCTGCCACCAGCTAATGATGGGCTCCAAATGAGAATTAGCTCAGACAAGAGCAGGGCACAACTGATATTGCAGAAACCAGGAGACTCTTTTAACACAGCTTTCAAACCTACCCAATATCTGGGTTTTTCCTGGACTGATCTCTACAAGGAAAGGCAGGGGAAGCCCAGGGTCCTTGGAAGCACATTGCCTGTGAAATTTGCTTTGTGTGCTCCATCCCTGCCTGGCACAGAACCTGAACAGTTCCTACACTGTGCCACGGTGCCTTTCAAATTTCCACAGCAGAGATGCACTCGATTTTGTTCTCCAGGAGGAGACCACAACTCATCTCGACTTTGTGTGGCTCCCAGGCTGAGCTGAGGCCCTGCTTGTGGCCAGACCCCTTCCTGAGGCTGTCCCCAAGGTTCACTGGTGGACATAGCTGAAGTTTTAACCATTTTTTTGTGAGTTATATGCAATCAGTGGGCAGACTGGGACCTCTCCTAAAGCTGAGAAGAGGAGCCCAGTGGCTTCCCCAGATTTGGGGTCAGCCAAGCTCACAACTGAAATGCACACAAGTTTTTTGGTACCCACTGCCTCTGTATGTAAACTATTGCCTAACCAGGGCTGAGATGATAATGCCAGTTTTACAGTGATAAGGAATGACACTGAGAATGTTCTCATGATACCTGACCCCTGCACTGCTTCTTCTTTCAGTTCCTTTGCTGGCTACAGCTCTTCTAGATGCACATTGTAAAAGAGAATTGTCTTGCAATACTTTCCAGGGTGGCTTTTATCTACCAGGAAATCCACGTTTTGGTGCACATAACTTGCAGTTAACAAATCCCCAAATTACATGTGCTGGGCTAGAATGTGAAGAGATCACAAGTGTGGGTTTAGGGCTTGAGCACACAGAGCCAAACTCGGTGCCAAAGCCAGCATTGTGAAAGCTGTACACACAAATGCAGGGCAGGAGGGGGTTTAAACCCTGGCCACGTGCAGGTCAACCTCTTTCTACATCAGCTTTTAGCAAACAGAAGGGTTTTTTGAGAAATAAAACACAGCTGGGATTTAGTGATCCCAAACCCTACAGGAGCAATGATGAAGGTGCCAACCAGGGCTGTTCTGAGCACTCCTGCAGCTCGAGGGATGGAAAATCACTGCCAAAACATCTCTGGTGGCTTTTGCATGGTCTGAACTGGGCCAGACTCCTGCAGGGCTGGGAAAGAATTCACCAACCTCGTGTCAGAGTCCCAGTGTGGAGTGTGGGAGCTGAGGCAGGGCCATGGGCATCACCCTGGGAGAAAGCGCTCACCAACTCTCCAATCAAGAATTGGGGCTGCACTGCAGCAATGCTCCACATCTCCATCAAAATGAGACAGCTCTGACAAGGGAACAGCCATTAACCACACATAAAACCTGGGGATATGGGTTGTAGTGCCAGCTGAGGTGAAGGAAACAAATTTGTACAGAAAGAGAAAAATTTCTGCTGTGACAAAATAAATTTCACAAAGGAAAAACAGAATTAGCAGTGATTTTTGCTCCTTTCCTTTTGCCAGGCTTTCTATTTAAACCTTAATTATTTCTGATATCACTCCTATAAAGTGTTCTATTCTTTATTTTGAATTAATCTTAAAATATTTGGCAAATTATGAGATATTTGAAGGTGGAAAATCCAAAACACATATCTGGGCAAATCTCAGAATGATAGCAGCTTCCTGAAGAAGAAACATCTAAGCATGGGAAGTGCTCCACAAAATTAATCCACCCAAAATTTTGATGAAATAATGTTCTGAAGAAGGAAAGAGTTGGTTCCAAGAAAGCATGACCTTATTAGAAAATATTCCAATTTTCACTTTTGGAATTGTTCAGAAGGTAAGAAACTGCACTGAGTCCATCAAAATAAATATTGCATCCTTTCCTGTTCATGTTTATAGAGGGCAAAGCTGTCATCATTTAGAAGGGAAAACACAGATGAACCTTAGGAGAGATATAAACAACCTTAAAAAAATCCAGTATAGTTATAAAAAGTACCTAAAATGAGATTATTTCTTGATTCTAAAATATTTTAAAATATTTCTGAAGCCACAAGGAACCTGTGATTTTGAATTACCTCAAGGGACTGAACTCAGCTGAACTGAACTCACAGATTTCCATGCATGGCCATTTCAGGTCTTTTTTGAAGTTATTTTTACAAACCGTAGAAAAAGACACTTACCCAAGACAAACAAGCTAATTTCAAAGCAGCTACTTCCCGAGAGAGCTGGTTAGTCATTAACAGCTAAACAAATAACACAATACCGAGTTCGATAAAGTTCAGAAAAAAACTCAACCTGTCAGTTCTACCGCGTGAACAGGCATTGGTGGTTCATTTGCAAAATTATATTGAATTTTGAGGAAATATGTGCCTCTTCAAAAAGTGAAAAAGATATTGTTGTTCAGCTGGAAGTGACAGAACAAAACATGTGTGTTAAATGACATTTCTGGAAGAGGATGGAAGATGGAAACCTTTCTGCAAGAATAAGATCAGTCTTTCTGGAGCTTACAAGAACTAAATATACTGAAAATCTTTGATTTGGCGACAGCCAGAGCTTTACAGATGGCAATTTAAAATCCAAGTTCCTTTGGGCCTTTTCACTCTACTTGTCTCCTGACCTTCCTCCATGCCCCACAATAACACGTCTAATAATTTGATATTGTAGGTGATATCCCTACTAAAACTCTGATTTCTTTTGATGAGCCAGTAAATGAGCAAAATGTGAAAATCCCATCTTATTTTCACTAAGCTTCTTAACACATGAAAAGGCTGCCAAAACTCTCCGAAGGGATTGCTAACTTTGGAACTTCATTCAGTTGCACGATTGGTTTCATGCAATATGACCAAAATGCCCTTTATTTTTACACAGTGAGAAGCTAATTTCACAGAATGTAGTTCGCTTTAGGTCAGAGTACTTTTGACTGCAGAAAAATTAAATACCACACAAAGCGCTTTATTCCTGTGAATGAAGCGGAAGTCTTGCCGTATAAACACTCCCGCCTCCCAGCCAAGTCTTTCTGTGCTCTAAAAACTGTTGGGACCATCTTGGAAGCCAGGAATACAAAGCTAGAAATGATTTGGATATTGCTTCTCAATCCGAGTTCCCAGGCCCAACTCACACAGGGCACACAGTCACGGAGAAATGCCACCTGGGACGACTCGTTTTCCCCAGAATTAAACGTCAACTGAAATCGTACACGGGAACGAAACACGCATCTGAACGAGAAATATTGCTAATAACTCCTCTCATAAACAACACAGTGGGACAAACCCAGGGAACGCCATGAAGGCCTCTACCAACATCTGCAGAACCTGGTGGGCTCTTCAGGGCATGTCGCTCAGCCCAGCAACGAAAATAACCCAAAACGGGGCCGGCAAGCGAAGGGGTCGCGTTTCAGCCCAAACATAACCACGGATGCAACAGAGGTTGACAGGTCAGCTGCTTAAATATTACCCCTTCCACCCTTTGCCCTGTACCTCCCACCAGCCTTTCCTCTTTGACCGGCTTTATAGTAAAAGTAGTGGAGCTTTTTCAAGAGAAAACGGGTAAAAATCTCACCGGTGTTATTGGGGAGCACGCGAAGGTTGTCGAATTCCAGCATGGTATAAGAGGAGTCCAAGGAGTCGACATAATCTGGCATATCCATGTCCATGATGGACTGACAAAGCTTCATTATTACTTGACAACAGCGAGGGAAGCGGCAGAAACAGCCCCACTGTCAATCACGGCCAAGGTTTCCTCTGCAAAGAGAGACACCCCGGTCCTGGCGATGACAAATCATTACCCAGCTCTGCCCGCAGTCCCCTCCCCGTGCCAGGACAGAAGGGACGAGGCCAAACCCTCTGGCGTAGTCCCCTCCCTTCCCGGGGTGCATCTCGCTCCTGATAAGGTGATGTAGATAAGGCCCGGGCTGAAACACCTTGGATTGCATCTTTGGGTCAATACAGCCGGATTTATGGCTGCTCCTGCACAAACATTTTGAGAAGGGCTGAGGAGCAGCCACCTCACACATGTGTCGCTCTCCCAGGGCAGAGCAGTGGTCACGTCCAACCAACAACTGCCAGCTTGCTCACCTACCAGCCCTTGGGGAAAGAGCAAATGGTGTCACTTGAGGCTCGTGAGGACAATAAATCAGTGTCCCACCGAATGGAGACCATTGAGGCAGCTCAGCATTGAGAACGAGTCGTTTCCGTGAGACACCACAGTGCTCACACCTTGACTTGCAGCTGGAAGGGGAAAATGAGGCTTCACTCGGGCTGTACACACGGTCTGACCCTGCTCCACAGGCAGAGGTGAGGTGGAGGAGGTGATTCCACCCACCACCCTCCATCCCTCTCACCTGTGTCTTCCTCCTGACTCCAGGCAGCCCCAGTGTCCCAGAGCTCCCTCTGGGGCAGAGCTGGGCTGTGCTGGTGAATTATCATCGTGGAAGGCTTCAAAGGATGGCAAATGATGAAGATGGAAAAGGCTGGGAGGAGCTGGGCAGACTCCCTCGCAGATGTGCGGTGTTGCATTTCACGCTGATCCGCGCCGGCTTTTCTGGGAAAGGTCTGTGTTACGGAAATTCAATTCTAGCTTTTCCCCCACAGGCCTGTGCGTGTTTGGTCTGGGTTTGTTGTTTGTTTTTTTTTTTAATTTACTGAATTTTACACAAAAAGTCTTTCCTTGTTAAGACTCATGAGCTGTGCTTCAAAAGGCCGGAAATAATAGGGTTGGAGTGATTGGTTTATTCCCACTTTGATCTTCCAGATGCCCTCCCTGACATTACAGTTCCCTCTCCAGTGACGTGGTTTTGTGTCAGAGGGTCTTTCCTCCCCGTGAGCTGTTCTGAGAGATCCAGGTCAACACCCTGTTGAATCTGGAGGAAAAGAAGAGTCTTGAGAAACAGGGAGATGAGCTGCCAGAAAAGGAGTCCTGGCCAAAAGGATGCTATTGTCAGACTGCCTGAACTCTCACTGAACCAAAAAGCAGGCTGGCCCCATGGATCCCAGCAATCTCCAACCAGCCAGAAATATTACAAAACCTGAGTTTTTAACTGTCTTTGTTATACTAATTTGATTTAATCCCCATTTCACGTTTTGTTTTAATATTTTTCTTCATATCCTGGGGTTTTACAGTGCACATTGCAAGGGGTTAACTTTAGATAGGTTTTCCTCTATAAAGATTGGGTGTAGAAACTTTCAGCTTTACTTTCTTATCGTTTCTGGGGAATAAAATAATTTCATGTGCCATATTTTCCTTTTCCTTCTTTCCCTTTTTAAGAACATGTTGTAACCAGTGGTGCAGAAATGACTCCTTGCTTAGATAAGACGTTATGTTTTTATCCTTGGACTGTGCCCCAGGCTCCCAGTAATGCCAGCATCAGCTAAGTTGGGATCTGATTACTTGTACTTGCCTCTTACTCAATGTCAGGATTGATTATGCCCATTAATCTGGCTTCTTTTTTTTTTAAACTGAGCTGTGGGCACAATCCTGCCTGATTCTATGCACTCTGATACTATTACAGCAAAGATTTCTCACATTTCTACAATTCTGTGTTGTTGTTGGGGGGCTTGTGTTTTGGTTGGGTTTTTTTTATGGATTTCTTGCCATTAAAATAGTAATTTCGGTATTTACCAAACTTTTGGGCAGCTGTGGCTCAGACGAGAGAAATCTGGGCTCCTGCCCTGATCTTGTTGACTTTAGAGATCTCTCAATGTTTTCCATCCCTCAGTATGATGTGAGGGTTGAGGATAATTTCCAAGGAAAGTTGAGGGATGAGGATGTGCTTGGACAATTTTCAATCTGGGAATGACAAAAGGTTAAAGAGACAGTTTTGTAGCTTGGGACCAGATTTCAGCACCACATCCACACTGATAATCAGGACTGACTTGTGGAAGGCGGTGTTGGAGGGACAGCACGTGGCATTTTCTCCAAAGAGCGCCCTGTTCCAAACCAGCCCAGCACAAAAGCAGCCCTGGGGATGGACAAAGCCTTGCTGAGGTTTGAGCAGCTCCTTCCTTTTCCTCTCCCTGCTTTCTGACATCGTTTTGCTCATCATTGCTCACAGCTGCAATTCACTCAGGGGGCCAGGGCTCAGTTTTATCAGGAGAAATCAAACTCACTCAGAGTTGGCCTCTCATCTCCTGAGCATTGCTTGTGTCACAAGGAAGTGACAGTGGCCCAGCCAAGAGCCAGCAATCTCCAGCTGGTTTCTAATTTCCTTGCCATGATCCAGGCAGAGCAGTCAGGGAGATGGGGAGAGAACTCAGATCCTTCCCAGACTGTGGCCACAGAAAGGATGGGTTTGAGTAGAGATTTGTGAGGTTGACCAGCTCTTTCTGCTGAGACACTTCCCAGGGTGCTGTCCTTGGGTGCTCAGGCATCAACTCACCTGCACAGGCATCTTAGATGGATTACCAAAGGAAAACTGGCTGGTATAACTCCATCTTCCCAGTCTGGAAATGGATGTCAATCCTCCTCCATATGGACATAATCCTCTCTTCAATGTGTTTTCCATTTATTCCTGTTTTGACTCTGAGGCTGGATATAGCTGGAGGGTGCAGGGGAAAGGGGAGAAGGGAGAAAGAACCAGAGTTAAGTTTAATAAAAATAATATGAACGTTCAAAGTTTGAGCTCTGGGAATGAACCAGTGTGGATTCTCCTTTGTGAGGGCACAGGGCAGGCTCTGGTGAACACATGGTCCCAATATGACAGCACACTCATTCCTAGAAACACAATTCAGGTGCTTTTGGGAACGCTTGTTAGACAAGATGAAGTGCAGCAAAGATAAGGACACTGATTGATTAAGAGAGAACACAAAGTACTGCGGGCAGGGCGTCAGAAATAACATTTCTTTGGCCAGGTGAGTGCTGGGGGAAGATGTTTGCAGGCCATGGAAGCTGCACATCCATCTCTGGAGGTGGATTTTAATGGAAAGCAACTCAATGCTGCATATGGGGAGAGGTGTCGGAGAGACTAAACTTAATGAAGGACTTGTTGCTATGCAAAATGGTGAGGCAGAAGTCACTAAATGTATTTTTGAAAAAGAAGTTTTCTTCTCTTATTCACAGAAAGTAATTTAAAATCCTCTACTACTGTTTTGAAATTTTCTCTGACTGAAATGCAGCAATAATTATATTTTTGTGAACTTGCAGGTTTCAGGAAAAGGACTTTTATGCAGTGAGCATAAATCCATCAATGATCAGGTGGTTCTCAGAAGCAACAGTAGCCACAATATTACCTACCTGGACAGATGGTGTCTGGACAAAAACAATAATTTAAAGACAGAAGGCAACAAGGCTCTTTTCTGGGTAATGTATAATTAGAAACAGTGTGCTTTTGACATTATAAGCAGTGTGAAATCGTATCCTTAACATGCAATTACCATGGCAGACATTTCCAAGTCATCTAGACCAGATGTTATTAAATCAGCTCCCTCCTTTCCTGGGTGCAGTTTGATATTTGGGATACACTACACAGAAAAATGTTTCTTTACATTTTCAGGTATTTCTTATTGCAATGAAAACTACATTTCTACACATGACTTCTGCTGTGAGGGCCTCCTTGTTCTTCCAGCTGTTATCTCCCAAAAAGTGTAGTGACTATGCATAAATAAAAATAATTTAAGGAATTTCTCAGTGATGGAAGATGACCTGATGGGCATGGGAGAGCATCACCCACCATGCAGGAGGATGGAGAGGAGAAAACACAAAAAATATCAGAACCTTCACCTCCTTTCTCTCCAGACAAACTTATTTTGTTTCTCTGCTGCCAAACACGTTCATTTATCATTTACTCACTTTGCTTCAGAACAATGAGGTTTGCTCTTCCATAACAACCCCTTGGAGTAAATAGAAACTTAAACAAGCTCCAGTCACTATGCTGGAAAAATTTCCTTTATAACAATTTAAACAAACAAGCAAACAAGCCAAAAAAAAAAAAAACCAAAACCAAAAACAAACCCCAAACCATGAAACCCCGCCCCAAAAAACCCACTACAACAAAAGATCAAACTCAAACCAAATTAAAAAACCCTTAAAATACTCTTTCCACCAGGTTGGAATGATGGATTCTGGTCTTTACAAACTGTCAAGTACAGATGACGCAGAGACCCCTCTGCCAGCAGTGACTTCAGGTTGACTTTTTTGTGAAATTCCCATTTATTTCACCGAATGTTCAGCACAGATGAAACCTGACTTGGATTTGGGGAATGAATCTGAGATGTTTTACATTTTTCTGATGAGCAAAGGTCAGGCTGATGACTTGTTCTTTCTGAGTTCACTTAACTTTTGTTCTTGGCTGCAGAGCACTTGGCCAAGGCCGGAATTTCAGAAGCACAAAGGGCTCCTTTTGATTTCCAAATGCGAAGCAGCCTGAATTTCAGCTCTGTTGAGAAATGGGAGCTCCCACTGGGAATAACAACTGGATTTGCAAAGATGCAGCCACAGGTCACTGGTGATTTTGAAATAAATCCCCTTTTCTGGACACCTGAGTTAAATCTGATTAAAACCTCATTTCCCCTATGTGGGGTCCAAGACTTTTTAAAAACCTGTCAAAGGTTTCCTGGCCAACACCTGATGCCTCCATGCACCAGTTGGAATTTCTCTTGTTTTCCATAAGCAGAAGTAAATTCTCAGGAATAAGAAATGCCTGCAATATTTTTGAAAAAAAAAATAAAAAAAATAAAGAATTCCTTGCATTAATAAATACTTCTATCCATGGGTATTCCTTGAGGATATTTCAGAGGACTTCTTGTTTCTTTTCCTTTCTGGAAAGAGATCAGCTGATCTACACTTGAAATAATTATGGAAAAACAGGAACAAGCTTCATTTATTATATTTTGTGGAAAAAAAATTGTTGGTTTCATTTGTAATTGAACTTTAAAGTTCACTGAAGGGAAAGCAATTAAAATATTTAATAATGAACAAAATTAAAAGTGCTAAAAGGACAGAAACAAAATATTTTGGTTCTTACATTTGTTTGCAAATGTTAGGCATGGTACCAGTTTCTGACTCAATTTTGGGACTCTTGGCAACCTTTTGAAACTAAAATTAAAGTTATATCCCAGGTAACAAAACTGACAAATTTGTGGAAATGTGACCTTCTGTCTGAAAATTTTTGGATTTCAAGAGATCATATCTGGCACAATCAACCCATGAAAACATAAACTGGTTTGTGAAACTCCACCTCACTCACCAAAATTAAGTTAGGACTTACTTCAATGAATTTATATTGTCCTTCACAGGTGAGATTTTAGCAGTGTTTCACTCTAATGGTGTGAAATGTTCTTTTTCCAGTTATTTCCTACAAACAAAAGTTTTTCCTAGCAAGTCTTTCCTGGGCTGTGCTTAGATGGGAAAATCCAAACTCAATAATTGCAAGAGTTTGGGCTGAGCTCTGCTCCATTTTAGAAAAATCCACCCCTAATTCCTCCAAAGTGTTGATAAATCCAACACTGAATAGGAACTGGAAAACACAGCTTTGGAATGTGCTGTCCAGAGAACCAAAACACGGGGAAGAAATCATAAAATAATCAAAGTTCCATTTTTTCCCTCATTCTACCCCTCTCTGCCCTTGGGATGAGTTGTTCCCACCTGTTCATCCCGGTTTTGTCAGCCAGAGAACCACGAGGTTGCATCAGAGCCCCTTCTCCAGATCACCTTCACTCACTTCTCCTGATCTGCACCACCCCAAACTATGATTTCACATATGGACTGGAAAGTCAGTATCCCTGCAACCCCTGAAGAAAAATTAGCACCTCATAGAAGGATTCAGATTGGAAAGGACCTCCAAGACCATCGGGGCCATCCGTTCCCCGGCACTGCCGAGCCCACCGCTAAGCCACGTCCCCCCAGGACACATCCACGCTTTCCAAATCTCTGCAGGGATGCTGACCTCACCGCTTCCCTGGGCAGCCAGGCCCAGCACTTGATAACCCTTTCCATGAAGAAATTTTTCCTACTCTCCAATCTCAGGCTCCCCTGGCTCAGCCTGAGGCCGTTTCCTCTCCTGCTGTGTCCAGAGGGTGATTCATCCCAAACTCCCACAGGTGGCCAGGAGACCTCGGAGGAACCGCGCGGCAAAGCCAGCCTCCCTCCACAGAGCTCACGGGGAGTTCAGGTGACTTCCACTCAACCTGAAAATTTTATAGAAGGTGAAGTCACAGGAGATAAACTCCCCCTGCCAGGAATGAAAATGACACGTGGAGCCATCAGGAATTAGGTTGGACTCATCCACCCCGGGTGACATCGGCCCCTGACCAAAGCAAACAGCAAATAAATAAATAACAAATAGCAAATAAATAAAAAATAGCAAATAAATAGCAAATATCCCAGGCTGAGACAGGGCTGGCAGCAGGAGAGGAGCCAGGGGGAGCATTACCTCACCCACTGCTGCTGGAGAAGGCATGGGACTCATCTGGAGCTCTCCACTGCCTCTGGGTGAGTTTTTGGCTTTTCCTGCTGCAAACACTGTTTAGTCAGGAGTAACCAGCCTTGAGGAGAGTATTTGCTGTGACTCCCGTGTCCCCTGTGAACAGCATTCCTGCCACCTCCAGCTTTTTCGGCTGTGGTGTTGACACTTCTTCAGATGTGTCATTAGCTCAGCTGAGGAGAGAACAGAAATGCTATTCAAGCCCCAGTCCAACGTGGGAGCTCAGGACTGAAATCCTTGCCTCACACTGAAAACATGATGAGTGTTTTATGTCCATGTTGTGCTTTCTATTTTAGGGAACACTTTTGTTGTGTTACAAGCCCTTTCCTAGCACATACAGCACCGTTTTTAAGGGTTTTTTTCTATCACATATCTTCTATCTATACTCATTTATTCTAAACTGTAATCTCCCACATTCCCAAAAATTAACCCAAGTCTTGGGTTTTACAAATTCCTAATTCTGGGATTAAAAACATTAACCTTGTTCCTTGTTTTTCTATTTTAAGAATTCTGTGGTGGAATTTGCATCCAGTTTTCTCATAGTGAAGATTTAAATGTCACCAAAATTCAGCTTTTCTGGTTGTAAGATTTTTTTTGTAAACCATTCTCTTCAGTGTCTTCACACTGTATTTTTGTTTTATGAGATAAACCATCAGATTGAATCTCAGAGAATCACCAAGAATGGGTTGAACTTTGGCTCTGATCACGGGAATCATCTGCAGATTTACAGTAAACTGAACAACATTCCTTCCAGTAAAATGATCCAGCATTTTTGGGGGTAATTTTGATTTCTGTTTCTTCCCCCCAGATTTTCTATCTTTGCCATTCTTCATACAAGTTAATAATTCAGAACAAAGATGGAATTCCTCCAAAACACTCCTTTCAGTGTTGCCTTCTAAGCAAACTAAGTGCAAATATAAAAATTTCAGAGAGAAGGCAAACCACTTAAAAAAGGCCAAGACAAAACCCAAAGGTTAAGTCCATTTTATCTTCAACAATCCATTCTATATTTGCACATCTGACCTTGCAGCTCATTCACTCTCACAAACATTTTTTCATAGTTCAGCATCAGGGTAAAAGGAAGAAACCCTCAACCAACATGTTCAGGGCTCTGGAGAAAAACTTCCCATTTCTGCAGGGGATTGGAAAGCTGAAAGAGACACAAACCTAAATAAATATTGATTTATTTTATTTTTATGATGGATTATCTGAAATGTTTCCTGTAATGAAATTGATGGGGCTTTGGAGTAAACATGTAGAAGTTATAATAGCATCAAAGAGGTAAAGTCAAGAAGGAAAATGAGAAAACCTGCCAGGAAAGATCCCAGAATTATGGAATATCCAGAGCTGGAAGGGACAAGAATCATTGAGTTCAACTCCATCAGGTACAATAGCTTGTTCTAGAGGACTGAGGTGTAGGATCAATCCCCATTTTATCTCTTTTAAAGCAAGAGATGAGAAACCCCAGTAATTCTGGGTCTCACTCTGCCTTCCAGATCTGCACCCACAAGTCCTTAAAAATACCCATCTCAGCTGGGCATGGAGAGACAGAAAACGAGGCTCAGCAGCAAACATTTAATCCAGCATTGTTGTTCCGTGGTTTCTGCTGTGATTCCTTCACAAACCAGAGCTCTGAGGGACATTAATGGCACTCCAGTCTCTGTGAATGTGAGGAAGAAATGCTGCATTATTGCACCCTGACAGCCTTCAGCACCCTCCAGAGTGTGAATCACCTCCAACAGGCTCTCAGGCCCAGATCCCATGGAGATATTTCTTATTTCTAGTGAGGGAGATCTTTTAAAAATGCCTTAGGGACCGTGGAGAAAGCACAGAATTATAGACACAACATAAGGATTTCACAATATCCTTAAGGAAAGCTGTGGCTGTTCATCAATAAAACACCTCTTACTCTGCCTCTGGAGTTTCAGCATTGTGTGTTCATCTGTGGGAGAGGGCACTGGGGTGTAGGGCAAAGGGGTGATGGCTTTAAACTGTGAAAATTTTGGTTTAGATGAGATATTAGGAAAAAATTCTGCCCTGTGAGGGTGGGCAGGCCCTGGTACAGGTGCCCAGAGAAGCTGTGGCTGCCCCTGGATCCCTGGAAATGCCCAAGGCCAGGTTGGACAGGGCTTGGAACAACCTGGGATAGGGGAAGGTGTCCATGCCCATGGCTGGGGAGGGAATGGGATGATCATTAAAATCCCTTCCAACCCAAACTATCCTTCTTAATCCAAAATGACAAGTTATTTTTAAAGTATTTGGGGCAAATTCAGACAGATTTTCCTTTCTAAAAGATTCTTCCCCCACCCCCCCCAAAAAAAGGCTTTAAGCAGACATGCTGACATGTGGAAAAGATGCTTTTCATTACTTTCAATTGAAGAAATTATTGTAAACATCCAGCTATATTTTCCCCATAATATCCATTTTTGAACACTTCAGTCTCTTCCAGACTGTCTTACTCATAATTGCTGCTCTCTTAGTGGGTATAGCAAAAGCAAGTGACTGTTTGCCAAGTGACAAACACACATCTCCAAACCCCTGAGTCTCACAGATATTTTCAGGAAGCTGTAACCCCTGATAAATCTTTGCAGACCACTGAGATGAATAATATTTGTGGATGCATTTTTGAGGCTGCCATACTGGAGAGGTATTTGTGGCTGTGGGCTTTGCCTCTCACATGGAAAAGCATCCCTATATCCATCCTATAGGCTATATTTTGCTCATCTGCCTTTAATTAGAACCATTTCATATCTTCAGGAGTATGTGACACCAAATGAATCATTTAAAAATTGGAGTGAACTGGCAAATTATACACTCCTTTGGTTGTTTATTTCATTCATGAATTGCCAGTGTCAAAATTCCCTCAGAGCAGAGTTTTTAGCAAATCTGGTGAACCCAAATGTCTGGTAAATGTCACAGGCTCGGGGACAGATCAGACCTGCATTTTTACACCATACACCTATTCACAACAGCTATTTTTCCACTGACACATGGCATAACCTAATCTCTGTCCTCCTGTTTGTTTGGGGTTTTCTCCCCCAGATATTTCAGGGAAGTAATGGGGAAAAG
Source organism: Parus major (assembly GCF_001522545.3). Lineage (NCBI taxonomy): Eukaryota > Metazoa > Chordata > Aves > Passeriformes > Paridae > Parus > Parus major. Next base: position 3,047,939 of record NC_031780.1, read on the forward strand.
AGTCTTAAATCCTGGAGGAGCTCTCCAAGCCAAGCTTTATTTCTGATTTCAGTGATGTTTAGGGCATTCCATGGGGTTGTTATTCCGTGGTCCCTTGCTGAAGCAGGCCACTGTGGCCTCCCCTGTTCAAAGCTGCCTGCCAATTATATCTTGCTCCAGGCAAGAATTCTGCATAAAAACACCAATGAATTATTAGCAGAGGGAAAAGGCTCTTTATTACACTTATTTATACCTCAGCAGCTCTGAGGGGATGGAAGCTCCCAGCCCAGGTGCTGCAAGAAACATCCCTGCTGATAATAACTGCAGCAGACAAGAGGTGAGAAGTGGGGAGGGAAACCAGACCAGCTCAGTCCCACATCTTCCCCAGCAAATAAAGTCACTGCAGTGTGGGAATCACCCAAATCTGATCTCACTGCATGGAGAGAGTTTAATCAGCTAATTAATTGTTTTAACTGAAAGAGGAGCTGATCCACAGGACTGGGGATTTCACCATGAAAATGAGGAAGAATGGAACAATTACTGGAAATTATTTAGCAGCATCTCATGGGCCAATGGAGTCTCCACGAACTCAGAAACACCTTCACCAAGGACTGGAACATTTTCTTTTTGGCCTGAATTTCACTGATGGGTATACAAGGCATATATAAAACAAATTACCTGTCACTCTGGAATTCTGTTTTCCCAATTTTATACAACAGCTCATCTCATCTTTCCCCTGGACATCTCCAGCCTTGCTGCTTTCTTCCAGTTAGGACTTTCTAACTGGCCTTGGCCCCCAGCAATAACAACCAGCCTGGCAGCCACAAGCAATTTACGCTCCACAGTTGCAATATTCTCTTTATGCACTTAGGTTTTGGCCCATTAGTCTCTCTAGAAGATTATGCAATGCTAATTGCATTCATTTTTTTTCCAGGAGAGCTGATAGAAACACATCCAAAGACATATTTCCCTAGGCAATAGCCTGCTTTAATAAATTCTGGTTGCACTGGAAATATTTGTGTTTTAATCTGTAAAACAGAGATTAGGCAAAAGTTCCTAATATTGCTTAAGCACTTCAAGCCAAGAAACAATTCCATTGTACCTTAAACTGAACTTGTGATTTTCATGTCATTCTAAAGGAGGGTGGGTACATTTCTCCCCCAAATGTATGTTCCAGTTGTATATTCATGAGTTTACATCAAGACATAAGAAAATAGCCAACATTTTCTGTGTGCACAGCAGGTGACACACCAATGCATTGCTAAACCCCACACTGCTGATCAAGTGTATTAAATATTTTTACAGAAATTTAATCTAATCTTTCCTTGAAAAATAAATCCCAGATAAGAGCAGTAGGGATAAGGGGCTTTCAGAGAAAGCAGCACTTGCTTAGGCAAAAGAGATAAATTAAATTATGAAATCCACACCTTCAAAAATGATTTATCCATCTTCTCATAGCAGACAGATCCACAGACATTGTGATAATCTACAGACAATCAGATAAACTGGATAACTTATCCCAGTAAGAAATACCCACAATTTAGGGGGGAAATCTCTTCTCTTCTATGCATGTCGATCTACAGCAGCAGCATTGAAACCAGCTCACCTAAAGCAGGGTTATCCTGGATTTACCATCACTCTGAACAGAATCTCTCCCAGTTAAATCCACCCACAGCATACATAAAATCCTGCTGGTAATACAAAAACCATTTTGCTTCATTTGTTCTCAACTTTCAGCAGCTCAAGGACACTCAGCATCAGCCATGGATACCCCTGGTGAGCACGGAAACCTTTCCTGGTGCAAATAGAGCCTTTCCAAAACTCTGAACACAGCTTGGCATGGCCAATTGAACAGAATCCACTTTAAAACCCTTGCTCAAGCAGGGCTGGGTCTATCAGAGGCTCAGGCTTTTCTCTTACTGAAGATGGCAGCAGAGATTCTGAGTCACTGAGCAGAGCTGGCTGCTGGGCTCATTTTCTGCACCTCCAAGGGGGCTGATCCCAGTCCCTGGAAACAGCTTCTGGAATGGAACAAGGCAGAACCCAACAGAAAATAAAACAAGGGAGTCGGGAGCTGATCCCGGATGTTCCTCACCGTGTCCTGTTGCTCCTGGCTGTCTCCCCTGCTTTCCACACAGGAACACATGATGTTTGCACAGCCTCACTGCAGAAATGACTTGTCTCCAGGTTGCAGCATCACAGAGACAAACCGGAGGAGTATCCTGGAAAGGGAGAAATGGGTGATGTGAAACAGATGTTTTCCCTTAATTGCTTATTGCAGAGGCAGCCCAGTAACTAATCCACCTGCTGTGTTCCCACAGGGATAATTACTCACCCCGCGCTCCCAGCCAGCTGAATTTATGTTTTCCATGCCTCATTATACCCATCTCTTATACCAACAACATGCCCCAGAGTGCTGCACAAGTGCCACACTCATACAAATACCTGTCTCCTTCTTGCTCAGAGCAGCTGTGGATGCCCCATCCCTGGGAGTGTCCAAGGCCAGGTTGGATGGGGCTTGGAGCACCTTGGGATAGTGGAAGGTAGATTGGAGCAAGAGGATTTTTAAGGTCCCTTCCAACCCAAACCATTCTATGATTCTGCAGCTCTAGGTACAGTTAGGAGTAGAGGTATTTTCAATGTTGCTTAGATACAGAGAATTATCCAGAATTATTCCAGAGAATCACTCAAAAGTAATAATATGGTACATGCAAGAAGAGAGCTCACCAATCACAGCAGTAAATAAGCCATGTCTGAAATCCCTGTTTCTTCTAAGACCCCTTTTGTCATAGGAACTGATCAGAAACACACAGTGAAGGCTTCTGAATATCCAGAATATTATATTGTTATATAAAAACAATTAATAATAATTGATAATATATTGTTATTATATTATTATCCAGAATATATATTGGTGCTGATTTTTAATTTGCTCATACATTGCAATACATTGCTCATACATACAATGTAACTATTCTAAGTTACATTCAGCACAGAGCAATGGTTGATGTTGGTGTTTTCCCCAAATATTTCAAGACTTGCACTCAAAGTGAGGAGAGAAGCCTTTGGTAGTGGGTTCTGATGATGGCTTACACACAATTAACAGTTACAAAAAGTTAATTGAATGGAGAGAAGCAGAGGTTTCAAGGGATCTCTGCTTCTCACCTAGACCTTGGAAGCAGGGGCAGCTCATGTCTCTGACTGGATCCCTCCTCACTGCCAGAGGAATCTGTCTTTGATGGAGTGGCTGGTGCACAAGGGGTGGGAGGTGAAAAATTGTCACTGACTGGAGTTGATAGGGCTGGAAACAGAACATGACCTGAGCTCCAAGCTGGGTTCTGCTCCTCGTTAGCACAGCCTTCATCTTTCCTTCTTTTCCAGTGAGCTACTTATTTCAGAGCCTCCGGCGAGAGCCAGCACCAGCTGGAGATAATTTAGTCCTACTTCACTAATGTTGATGTCTCTGGATTTAATATTGGCTTTTCTGGAACCCTCCTAGGCCTCTTTGGCTTGGCCAGGTGGCTCAGGTAGTTATCCTGAGCATAATATTTTTGTTAACCAAGCGGGTGCAGATCTATTTCAAATACAAAACAGGAGTCTGCTCATCCAGGACTAACAAAGCTTCCCAAACTCTTCCCCTGCTGGATGCTCAGCAGCCCTCAGCTCTGGGGAACATCATCAAAAGCCTTTCAGGCTTAACTAATGCCTGCTGGAGTAACAATCAAAACCAAAATGAAATCCTCAGAGGGAAAATCCAGTGGCTGGGGAGATGGATGTGGATGGAGGTGGATGTGCTGGGAAGGCAGAGCAGGGGGAGCTTTGTCAAGGTGGTTGGTGGAAGAGGCAGCCAGGTGCAGCCAGTCAGTCCCCTCTGCTCTCCCTGTGGCTCTGGGAACACCTGATCCAAGGATCTGAGCAATGGCCTGGGGAGAAGCTGGGAGGGAGCCCAGATAGAGGAAGTTTGGAGAAGAACAGACTATAAGAAGCAGAGGCACACCACAACAATGTTTGTTCACACCCTTGTGCCTGGAGACAGGCACAAACCCATGAGCTGAAATCCCAGGCAAAGCAGAAATCCAGAGGGGGATTAAAAAATTGCCCCTTGCCAGTCTGGCCATGGAATGTTTTCCTGCACTGCTGCTCCTGAGCTCTATCCAGGGCTGCTCCCAGCCTTGTCTTGCCTGCTGTTCTCTGTGCAGGATGATTTGGGACAGAAGGACAGCAGTGATGGAAAGGAGACCCCAAATGTGTCCCCATCAGTGCCATAAAAACCACGGGTGTTATCCCAGGAGCAGGACAAAGGAAGGGCACAAAGAGACTGAAGAAACCTGTAGGTTTACAGGAGCTCCAGTTTACCAGACTCCCCTCAGTCAGGTCCACCAAAGCCAAAGTTAAAATATCCTTTTGCTTTCATTTCAATCAGTTCAGTTTGATGCCTGCCTTGCACATGGGTCTGGTGGGAAATGCTGGTGTGACACACATCACAAACAGAGTTTTTCCTTCAAACCTCCCAGAATCTCATCTGTTTATCAGTGGCTGCTGTTACATCCAGCTATTTATGCAGGTAACTGCATCACTTGCCAGTGGCATGGAAAAGCCCTGGAATTAACCCAGCAGTTTTGATGTCTGCAGTAATTGTACTCTGCCTTCTCTTTCATGAAGAGAAAAAATTGCTACAATAGTCAAGATAAAACAAATAAATCCAATATAAAAGCCTGTCTAATTGAATTAAATGAAAGTAGCCTCTCAGACTGCCCTTTCTGTGAATCACATTATCTTCATGTTTACTGACTCTTTGACAGGACTCTAAATGATCCCAAATTTTATCAGAATAAATCAACTAAACAAAAAAAAATCCCTTCTAAAAAGGACAGACGTTCTTAACAGTCATCTGGAACAGATTATTCCTCTCCAAGTAGCATTGTTGATACTGAAAGTGTTGTAACAATATCCTTTTCTAATGTGGTTCTGCTGTGGCTCCATCCATAATAAATCCAGTCAATGCCAAAGAACCCACTTAGCATGACAAGCTCCCCAAAACCTGGATTATTTGTGTAAGACTGATTTGACATTCCAGCCTCTATGATCTGATGAAATTTCTTTTAATATTTTTAAAGGAGACCAAGGAATGAGCATCACCTAATCTGGGGAAATGTTTTTGCTGAACCATACACCCTCCAAGTCCTTGTAAATCCTAAATGCCACTACAGAGAGATGGAGACTGGAAATCAAAACAACTTTCCCTTTTTCCAGCCTTGTAAAGCCTAAAATAACTGCACCTTTTTTATTTCCATGAGTATATATTGTATTTAATCTCTGCAGCACGGCTGCATTCAAAGGTTACTGCAGATAAAGCAGAATGTCTATTAGTCTCATAAATGACAGATAAATGTCAATCAAAGAACACCACCTTTACACCAAGATACTCAGAAAAATCCAATAATATTGAGGCTTCAAAAGGAGGCAACTGAAACAAAACTACCCAGCAGAAAGAGCTGAACACTCACCATTTTTTAGCTCAAGTGGATAAAAGAGTGCTCTACCAGGATCTCAAATAAAGGCATTTCTACCACATTAATGATGGTCAGTGTTGGGAAGGTGCCTTCTCTTCCTAAAAAACACCTCCACTTCTTCCACCTGACAGGTATTTGTGTCTCATTGCCCAGCACTTTTCTGTCTCAAGCCATAAAGAAGTGATCAGAGAGAGGAGGACTGCAATTCCCTAGGAAAATGGCATTGAAAATTATAGAAGTTCTGTGATTTTCACCTTATTTTTTCCTTTTCTCGTTGCTCTCTCGTTGATGTATGACCTCTTCCTGTCCTGCTTGTACAACCTCAGTTTCTCTAGATGTACACGTCCATGATTACACCAAAAAATTGTTATCCTTGATAAAAGCCCTTCAGAACTTTGTGGGGAAAAACAAGAAGAACATCATAGCAGAGCCTGTTAGATACTGGACATTACCAGTTCCAGCCATTCTATCAGCCAAACACTTCCAAACAATTTAGCCCAGAGCAGCAAATCTCAATAAAAAGCTGATTAAAAAAAAAAAAAAAAGGGGGAGGATGAGAAGAGTCAGAGCCACTTCAGAACTTCTTTGAAGTCTGAGTCTTTGCCATCAGTCTGCTGTTCCCCGAGGTCACTGTGCTGTGCCTCAGCCCAAATGCCATCCCCTCACAGAGAATTAAAGAGCCCTGGGTGCAACTTTGCATTGTTGCCTGTCCGCACGGGGGAACGGAGCCCGTGATCCGCGAGAAGCCACAAAACCAGCGAGCGCATTTTGTCCGTGTGGTTGTTGGCAACTGCAGGGACAAAACATGGCTTGGAGTCATAACAGGACCTGGGGTCTGCTCCCTGCAGCCCTGCCACCCTCGCTGAGAGCCAGCTGGGAGCCTTTCTTCTTGTTCTCTTTGTTGTCTGTGCTGTCTGATAGCGGAGGTCCTGCCAACCTACAATTAGAAACAAGAGCTGTGCCTTTGTGCTCTGTCTGCCCAGAGATAGGGCAGAAATTTATGTAGCCAGCATGCCAAGGACTTGCCAACAATGTCAAAAGCAAGTTCATAATAAATTATTCTTTTTGGGGCACTTCCTTCACTTGCCAATGGAGGAAAAGTAAAGAAAAATGACAAAGAGCCCCGCTCGTTTCCTTCAGACAACTGTGATTTATTACAGGCGAAACAAGGAGGATTCCAAAATCATTACTCCTATAAGGGAAGGTAACTCAATCTCCAGCAAAAATAAACAGCCATGTTTAAATAAACCGTCTGAGAAGTGCTACTGCCCTTTTCCCTAGAAATTGGGGGAGCATTTTTTCTGCCCTGATATTGTTCTGCTGTGTGAGACACTGTCCCAGGGATTTCATCTGGTTTGGGTGGCCTGGTAAGTCATCAAAGGATAAAAGGCAGAGAACAAAGGGGAAAATAAAAGTATTATGAGCTGCAGCTGAAGTGCCTGACAGATGTTGGGTTGTTGCTTGTGGGAACTGCCTTCCATCTCCGGAGCAGAGGGTTCACCCTGCCCACTGCCCAGGCTCCTGCTCCTGGTAGGGAAGGGAAGGGGTAGGCTGGCCAAGCTCTTTCCTCTGACCATCCCCGAGGCCACTGGTCAGTGGTTTAGGGACTTCCCCCAGCTGTCCTGTGAGCAGTGAATTCAATAAATCACAGCAACACTCAGATCACTTACACTGCAAGGGTCCTCACAGACTTTAGAGCTTTCAGCAGTACCAACAAACCCAAGAATAACCTTCCCATGGCTCAGAGGACAAGATCCACCCCCTCTGCACTGACCCTCTCCTTGGTGAGAAAGGTGGGAAGGTTAAATATCACTTTCTTTCCTTCTCTCCTACTTTGGCCCCAGGATGACAAATTACTCAACACAACCAATAGAAGTGGGCCAAAAAGAGTTTGGGAACAAATGCAGAGCTCCAAGAGAAACCAGGTCATGGCCATCCAGCCTGGCAAAGCTTCTGGAGAAATGGCATCCACCTGCCTGCTGGTTTAAGCCATGCTTTTCCTTCTCATCACGCACGCAGCACGCCAGGCTCCGGGCGCGTGATGCGCGGAGAGCCCCGGGAAATTACCGCGTTCCCCAGCGCCCTTGCACAACCCACAGGGATTTACTGCCTCTCCTGAGTGTGATCCCAGGGCACGCCCTCTGCCTCCTCTGCTGCTGGCCTTGCTCTTTGCTTGACTTCCTTATTCCAGAATCGCTCCTTGGTTAACACGAGCCCCTAGGAAAGCTCGCTGCCGTAATGTCAGTCCCGTTCTCGCCACTGAGATAAGGCACAATTAATGGCACGAGGCAAATTAGTCACAAAAGTTGCTTGGGTTTGTAGATCTCTTTGATTCTGTGAACACATCACTCAGACCCAGGGTGGATTTTTTTTCATATTAAGCTTATTGTGCTTTATGGAGTTCATCAGCAAGAGGGAGGTAATTAAACCAGCCTTTTCTACCACACTTTAATACTAGTAGGATAAAGGAGTGGGGAGAGAAATAGCAAGACTTGCCTTTATGGATTTCTGTGACGATGAAAAGGCTGGCATGGATGATTTACTCATGAATTAATAGCGATCTGAGCTGCTGTGGTCAGCTGAGAACAAGAGCTTTAGGAAAATCAGGCAGGGTTAAATCCCTGAGGAGCCCAGGCAGCCAGGACATCCTAAGTACAAAGCAATGCTGCCTTTTCCAGCCTGTGGAGACAGCAGGACACCTTGGCCTGGGCTCCAGAATAGCTGGCATGGGAATCAGGGAGCTGCTGGCCAAGAGAAAATGCCAAGGGAAGAATCATTCCTGCAGCCACAGCCTTGCAGGGAACTGGGTGCTGGCTCCCAGTCTCAGTGTTATCCACCTACTGGATAAAATACCCTGAGGAAGAGTCCTGAGGAGAATCACAGCCCTCACCTACTCATTCAGTGCTGGAGGAGTCACCTTTGAGGTGTGGGACATCTCCCTCATCCCTGGGCCAAGAATTCCTCCTGCACCCCATGTCTCTGTTGATGGCCACGCTCTGGCTCAGCTCTCAATTACCTCTCCAGACTGAGCTCCATGGCTAAAAACGTTTTGGGAACACCCTCCCCTTGTAGCCAGAGGCCTCTGGAGAAGACAGGACAAACACAGGAAAGCTCTTGGTCCCAGGATGGGAATGAAGAAATGGATATTTGTGTCTCTGTCCCCACCTTCCCTGAGGAAAATGACATCAGAAACATCAGCAGAAGGGACATTCTGATGCCTCAGGAACCTCCTGGTGGAAATGGAGGTGGATTTTCAGGGGCTTCCTAACTGGGCAGCAGGCCAAAGCGGGAGGATTAAGGATCTGTGCTTTGGACTGAGACACACTGAGCTAAACCACGATCAAGCAACATTTTCCAGCTGTGATTTCAGCCCTAAGCACTTAAACTGTCTGCTTGGGAGGTGCATCTCCTCACCCCAAGCCTCTGTGAGGCAGAAGGTCCCACCTGAGACCCTCTGCAGAACTCCTGAACCACAAATAACCCTGCAGGAAAGCTCTGTTTCAAAGTAGTTTGCAGTGAAAATAAAACATTTCAGCACAAGGTACTGCACTGCACACAAGAACTTCGAAGTGCATACCTGTAAGTATGTGTTGTGGTGATATCTTTGTAAAATTTCCCAGATTGATTAGAAATGTACCTATTAAAAAAAAAAAAAAAAAAAAGAGATCTTCAGTGATGAGAAAACCCCACCTGAGTTATGTTCTCTGGCTTCTCAGCCTGGGCTCCTTTGGTGTGAATTGTGTCAGACATCCTAACACAACTTCAAAGGAGACACTTGGAAGAACTCAGGAACCACCACCATAAACTGACTGAGAGAGTATTTTAAGAAGTATTTTAACAAATCAACTCAAACACCTTCCAGAGACAGATACAACACTGAACTGAAGGGCTTTGGGGGCTTTTTTTCACCCCATGGGATAGTTAGTTTTATTCCCCCAAAAAAACCTGAATACTTACACTTTTCATCCCTGTTCTTTCTGGCAGCTTTCACATTTCCATCATTTGGCAAGGCAGCAAGGATTAGGAGACTTCCTGATGTCCTCCTCCTCCCTGAAAAAGAGCACACAGCTGACGTAGACATTTGGTTGTAATATTTGGGCACACAACCAGTGGGGATCTCTTACCTGCTTTGCTGTCACTCCTTGTGCTTTGCCTGCTGCACTGACCTGATAAAATGCAGTGCCAATGGAACAGATTTATGTCAGGGAGGATTTAGCCTGGAAAGCAGGCTCCTCTCCCCATCACCATTCCCCCCTTCTGAGGCTGTGGAAACACAGCATGGAGCTCCTAAAAGGAGAAGAGAACAGGAAAGAAAACACCACATCTCCCAGGTAACACGTTATGATTTTGCTGGTTTGGTTAAAACAGGGAGCACATCCAGGTTATTGTGAAGGTTTGGTACCTCCTTAACTTTTTTGGTTCAAAAAGCACCTCTTAGTCTGGACCTTTTTGGGCAGATCACCACGGGAAAGCTGAGTGGAAATCCACTGATTAAAGAGTGTACATTTGCAATGCTAAGAGATATCATCCAGCCATAAAAGAGCTGAAAATCAATATTTCATATCTGGTCACACCAGTAGCATTAAGCAATTTGTGATACTCTCACGTGCCTGATCTGTGACATCTTTTATGGCTTTACCTGCAGATTTCCTCAGACCTGGAAATGTTCAAGGCCAGGTTGGATGGGGTTTGGAGGAACCTGGGGTAGAGGAAGGTGCCCCTGACCATGGCAGGGGGTAGAACAAGGTGAGGTTTAAGGTCCCTTTCCAACCCAGACCATTCTGTGATTCCATGATATTCCCAGCATCTGAACACTGAGGGTATTTCTCTATAACCACAGGAATTTAAAGCTGCCTGAATAAACCTGTATCTCCCACCAGCCAGGTTTCAGAGCATCGTGACAAAACGCAGAGGTGTGGAAATGGTGTCTGTTTCAATAAATGCTTCATACAAAGCAAAGGCTTCATACCTGAGTCAAGACTCAGATAGGATCTTCTCCCAAATTCCCTCACCTCTGAATTCCCACCTCCTCTAGGCCACTCTTCAGGTCTGCTCCAAGATGGTTTATAGGTGATACAGCCTTCTCTTATTATCCTATTACTACATTTAAAACTTCCATCTCCTCATCACTGCCACATTCTAAGTAAATTTAAGGGCACAGGTATTTTTTAGCTGTTTTAAGAGCATTTACTGATGGAAATTTAGATTTCCCTGGCAGTTGAGTATGGGTTTTGAAGCTGTAAAATTTAATTAAACCACTTGGGGAGGGATAAAATAGGACTAATTGTTGTGCTCCAGCTAAAAGTAACTTGGCTGACATCACCTGGGCAGCAAACAGAAAACCAGGGAGCTCCACACATCTCCCACACTTGGCTGGAGACTTTGGAGCAAGGAAAGACAAACTCTCCACTGACCTGGATGAGTCTGTGCCCTCTCCACATCAGGAACAAGGACATTAAAGTCTCTCAGACCTGTCTGACCTTGAGGATGATCTTTCCTGTTTAATTTGACTGCCCTAAAACTTGGGAGTAGAGCTGCAATTTCAAACTGGCAATTACTTGGCAAGTAAATAAACTACAGCAGTGCTGGACCCTGAAAAGTCAAACTACCATGTGAGCTTTCATTAAGTACTTTATTCATACTTGTTTTCTAGAGAAAGCCCCCAGATTTGAATTAAAACAGAGGAGTCAGCAGGAGGAGAAAGTGCAAGCTAAGTGCAAGGTATTTTTTTGCTGCATTAAGATATTTCAGTTGCTGCATTAAGGACAAGAAGCCAAGAGGAAAATATTAAATAAACACTAGGAAATACTAAGGTTTTGGTGTTTCATGACAATTGTTTTCAGACGGATAGACATAAAATAATCCCACATCAAACTAACTGTGTCTGACATGCCTGCCACCAGGTATGGTCCAAGAGAGGCAGATATGGAGGAAGTGGTGAAAGGGAGGATAAATCATTTAGCAAAACCCACTCCCAGTTCCTCCAGTCCATTCCAGTGAGGGTTTTTACCACCCACACCTCTCCACTCACTGGTGTTTGTCAGGATTTTCTTCAAGCAGCATTCCTGAAAGGTCACTCCTGACAGAAGCATCCTGCTGTAAAACCTGTCCTCAAACACCTGTGGAACAAACTGCTTTTCCAGAAAGATCAGAAGCTGGGCTGGGCAGGAAGATGCTGCACGTGGGACCTGCTGTGCTGAGGGTGAGACCTGAATCAGGGATTTGTGTTCCTCAGAAGCTCAGAGAATGAAACTACGCTCAGGTGACACCAACACAGACTGACACTGCCATGGCTCCTCTTGCAGAAGGAGCACCAGGCCAGAGAATTCCCACAGATCCCGCCAGGTCTTTGGCCACAGTGTGTGGAGAGGTTTTGATAGCTCATGGAATGCCACTCCTGAAGTTATTCCCTCTCTGGAAGGGAGTGTTTTGGAAATGGCAGCATCAAGCTAAACCCGTTCAAAACTGAGAATCGACCTGAAGGAGCTGTTTCAGAAAGGGTGTGAATTCCAGCAAATAACAATGGAATATTCCTGTCCCACACAGCTGCAAGAGGAAAAAGCCAGGTTCTGTCTGTTCCAGGTCATCTGTTTCAAGACATCCAGGAAACAAGCTACCTGTGAAGTTAGGCATGACACTCGCAGAATTCCATCCTGGAGAACAAACAATGAGGACAGGAAATTTCTTGCCTTGCCTCTCCTGAAATCTGAACTGCTGTTAACCAGCCCTGTTGAACAACAACCCCACAGTCCCACCCCACACAGCATCTCTGGATTCAGCAGGAGGGAACCCGGGATTTTGTGATTTCTGTCTTCTGAAGGTGCCCCCTTCTGGCACTCCCAGCCTCAGGACACACCACAATTCATGCTCTCTACCACAGCCCTTCAAGGAACAAAGGAAGACGTTTCTCCAAGACTTCTGCCTTCCAGAAATGAAAGAAAGAAACATAAAACCAGATTTACTCACAAGTTTCTTCCAGGGATGGCACAGAGAAGGAGATTTGGAAAGGCAGGAGCATTCCCAGTAGGTGAGGTTCCTTCTGAAAGGGCCACATAACCCATGCCAGTATTACCACAGCTTGCACTGAATATTTCCTTTTAGCAACGAAATTTAAGGCTGAAATCTGAGCTCTTGGGACCCTGGTAACTTGAATGTCACAACAGAAACTCAGCTCTATACCTGCTCTTCATTTGTTCATATATGCAATATGAAATAAATATGAAAAATCTGGGCAATATGAAGGTTGAAGGTAGATGATTTTTAAGATTCCTTACAACCCAAATAATTCTATGACTCTATGAAATATGAAAGTTTCAAGTTGCAAGCAAAATTTTGCCTGTGCTCTGCAGGCAACCTTCCCTCTCCCAGGTGCAGAAAAACAAAAGTCTCCATGAAAACCTTCCCCTTCCATTGCCCTGACTGGTTCCTGGAGCCCATCTAGCAGACCACCTCTATTCCTTTATTCTGGAATTTCCTTTGGAAGTTTAAGGAGCTTTTTGGAGCACGGAGTGGCTCTTTTTGCTGTGCTATGGACAAAACGAGTCCCATGCCTCAGCAACCTCCCATCCACTGCAGGTCATCCTTGTTATTCCAGCTCCTCCGTGGGATGGCAGGAGACAGGATCAGGAGAACCACAGTGGGTGTGCAGGAAGAACGAGGTGACCTCCAGCTCTGCTCAAAGATGGGTGTTTATTGCTTTCCCAAGACGATAAAGCTGAGCTCAGTCCCTTTCATGCCAGCACTACTGAACCATTCTTATTTCCTGTATGTGGAGGTGGAAATGTCATGCTTCAGCCCTGATTTGCTTTTTTTTTCCCTTACTTTGTGGTTTCCATGTGCTAAAACTGCCTGGGAGATGTGTCCTCTGTAATGGTGAGAGGCAGCTGCTTTCATGTGAGCTCACAGCCCCTCAAGCCGTGCCAGGAGTGAAGGTGTTACTGGAGGAAGCGTTTTTATTGCCAGGATTTCTTCTGTCTCTGGGGCTGAGGCACCACAGCAGATTGTTAACACTGCTCAGAGCAGTAGCAAAAACCCTCTCAGAGCTCCTTAGGCTCTGTTGAAATGGATTGGTGCACATTTATGACCTGTGTGGCATTTTATCACAGCACACGGGTCTTGGGTTTCTGTCTTGGTGCAGATGATTAAAACCCAAATATGAATCTCTTTCTGTCTGCTGCATCTTTCAGGAGCCAGCATTGGCACAAATGACTCTCTTCCAGTTCCCTCCTGATCATCAATTTAACCCCCTTTTTAAAAGAAACAAACTGGCTTTATTTTGCACTGGAGTAAGGGCTGGTTAACCTGGCCCTTCAGCAGGGCACGAGGACAGCGCTGACATCCAGCAGCAACAAGAGGCACCAAGGAAGATCCATGCAGAAAACAGCTGCCCAAAATAAGTTTTAAAAAACCTCAGTTATTCCCCTGGAACACATGGGAATAGTTGAATGAATCTGAGAAATTCTGTGTAAGTGAGAGCTGGTGGGCAAAGGCTCTGAGCCAGTGTAAGAACTTGAGCAAGGGGGCATTTTAATGACATTCATATTTATTTTAATTACATCAGTATTTCTACTCATGTACAAATGATTTCTACTTCTTTTGAGTTAGGTACAAAAGGTAGACTTCAGCTTATCTGCTCTCAATTGCAAACATCTTTAAAATGACAAAACCTTCAAGGCACAACAGATATCCTATTTACAGATAATTTCCCAAGAGAACGATCCGCATTTGTACTTTTGAAAAAGCAATTAAAGAGTATCTGTCCAACCAAATATCATCTCACCTCTGACCAGCACACCTTTCCTCATGGTGAATCCCCTACAAACCCAATTTGGTGCTGTGGAAACAAAGAATTGTCCCAAATCATGTCCCTCTTCCTTAACCCAGGCCATGTTTAACAAAACAATTGTCATAAAGATTTCTGCTATCCTACAGCTGAAACAACTCACTGAGCTACTGGGATGAGAAAAGAGCAAATGAAAGAAAAGATGAGTCTGGCAGTATGATTTTATTAGGATGCCAGCTAAACTTGCAGTTTAGCAAAAATAGGAAAAAAAAACCCCAAGAGCTCCACAGTGCAGCCCCCACTAAAATGATAAAATGATTTCCCTGATAAAATGGGAAAATTTTATCCTCTTGCCAGCAAACCCAGGAACTATTAAACCCCAGCAGAAATTCCTGCACTTTCAGAGTCATCATGTAATTTAAAACATCCATTCAGATATGAAGTAGGGCAAAATCTTCCATAAGAAATAGATCAGGAACTTCCTTTTGTTCTCTGCTTCTTAGAACTTCCCAGTGAAGGGATTTTCTTCTTTTTCTTAATTTTAAAATACTGTATCATCTCAAAGGCTAGAGTATTTTATCTAGAAGCTTGATTTTCTACAAATAATTATTACCAAAATTAATAAAGGAAGAACTGTACCTAATTTCTGGCTCCTTTAGTTCCTTTCCTGGGATGATCTTGCAGAGTAGTTTACACATCCCTCATCATCTTCTCCTAGAAATAAAATAAAATAAATTAATAATGCGCCTTTCAGGGTGTTTCTTTTTAAAACAAAACCAGAACTATCTCCACTTTTCCCTCCACTTTTGCCAAAGCACTTCAGGAACATAAAGCTCCCTACAAACCGAGGTGAGGTGCTGAGGGCAGGAATAAACAGGAGGGTGTTTATTGCAGTGTAAACATCAATCAAATGCCAGCTCTGGGGTCGCCAAAGTGTCACTGGCGATGGGCAAATCTGGTGATGACTGCAGCAGCAAGGATCAGCTGAGGTTTAACACCATGAGGTGTTCCCTGGAGGATCCTGGAGCACTTTGAGGGACACCCAGGACACTCCAGAAGGTCTCAGTGCCATGGATGCATCCCCCAGCACTCCTCCAGCTGGGCCCTCTGCCAGCACATAGCTGAAGTCTAACCAGTTAAACCACAAGGAATTTTTCTTGGTCTGATCAGGAAGATTTAAATATTTCCTTCTTTTTGTTTTGGGGTTTTTTTTTGTGGGTTTTTTTTTTTTCCCTCCATGGCTGGAATTGCTCCATAAAAGCTCTGCAATGATGGAATGTCTATGGGGAAAAAAAAACTGTGCCTGTCCCTGGCAGGACTGAGGGACACTGAGCAGGAACCATGGTTGGGAGGTTCCTGCATCTTCTCCCTGTCCTGGGTCCCCATTTGTGTCCCCTCCTGCCACAGAGGGGACCCAGGTAATTCCTTCACCTCTGGCTGAAATTCCCTATGGCAACAACCCAGGACCAGCAGGTTTAGGGGGGTGAGGATGGGATCCTTCCAGGAGCCAGAGATCAGCAGTGTAAGCTCTAAACTCACTTCTAATCAAAGAAGTTTTAAATGGAAGTCTAATTTTTGCAGTGAAATATTATTTCTTAGGGAAGGGGAGAGGGCCTCACTATGGCCCCATTTGGAAGCCAGGCTAGAGACACTGGTTGTTTGCTGAGGCACATCCTCTTCCCATCCTACCCTATTTTCCCTAAAATAACTCGACCAAGCAGTAATTCATGGTTATTGACTAAGCTATAGAAAATCTCAGGGGAATTGAGGAGATAAATGGCCTTTGGTTTTCCATAAATAAACGATGGAGACAGAGCCTTTATGTTGCCTCAGGCATTGCCAGGAGGGTTTGCAGCTTCTCTGAGAATCTGTAGGATTATACTGCTCTGTGCCTAAAAACATATTTACACTGGGAACAACAGGCTGGGTGGAAATGGCACTTTTTATATTGAAAAACCACTGGAAAATTAAGTCCTTGACAGATTTGTGCACCACACTGAAAAATAGAATTTAAGAAAATATAAAGGCACGTGAATTGACATTAATAATGGTGAGAATCATAAAAGCAGCTCCCAGTTGTGTCCACCCTCCTGCAGCTCCAGCCTCCCCCATTTGCTCCCTGTGGAAATGTGGTGCTAAAAGGGCAGATATTGGATATGACCCAGCTCTTCCCTGGTCATTTTTATTTTTCTGGGTAATCTCAGACTCTTCCAGCTGGGGAGGCTGTTGAAGCAAGGTTAATTCTATTAAACACAGCTGCTCCTGGAGCTGTTTAGAAGATGGGATTGCTGTTGCATGAGCAACCCTTCATGCCTGTGACTACAGCCTTAACTTTCCTATTAAACCCAGGGTTACAGGCATAAAGGGGGATGATTTTCCTGGAATTGCACCTGGATGTGCAGTTCTGTGTGCAGTTTTGGGCTGTGATCAGCACGAGCAGCACATCACGGGGCGGTGCTCACCCTGGGCTTGGTGTCTGGATGTGTCACGGTCCCACCTCAGCAGGTGAGCCAGCTCTGCCCCAGACTGCAGGTGGAGCTCAGGTGACACCTGCCACCCCTCAGGGGGGTGACACCGTGGCAGAGCCCTGACAAGCCCTCTGGTGTCACCTCGCCCTGCAGTAGCAGGAATTGGATGGATACAAGAGGAAGCAGATCACATCCTCCCAGTGCAGAAGCAATACCAGAGGGTTCCAGGAGCAGGAAGAGTTGCAGTTTGTTGGTTGTCAGCACTGATTCATGCACACAGCCTGGATGTACATCAAATCCTCGGCTGGAAAAGCGGGATTAGTCATTGTTTCCAGAAAAATACAGCTTGCAGCAGACACCACAATGTATCTCTTTTCTTCTGCAGTTACTCATGCAATTATTACTTACAGTCTTCGTTGGCTGATTCGAAAAATGCAAACATGAAATTAATTATACTGCTCATTAATTCCTCTGTTCCTGGAGAAAACCTGAATAGACAAAGCAAGGGCTTTGGTCTGACGTGGCTGAGGGATGAGGGATCTATTGCTTCTTTATGGGGTTCCACATCATCTCCTAAGGAAAAGGGGTCAATCTTTCCCCAGGAGAGAAAGAAAAACTTGGCATGAGGGCAGGAAACACTTGGGGTTTTCTTTTTCTGTGACATCCCTCTCCCTGAGAACATTTTCCCTCTTCCCTGGGCAGGGCAGGCAGAGTTTTGCATCCAGATTTTAGCTGTAATCCCTTTTTTTGAACGAGCTGCTGCTGCCCTTCACCAGGACTGCTCTTCCTGACACTGGTAGCGTTTATTTGTCATGGCCGGGGCAGAGGAGAGGATGGAATCACACATATATCCATTTCTAAGAAAGGCTTTTAAAGCTCTCCAAGATGCTTTTCCTCTAAGTATTCCTATGGATCATCTGCCAGACCACCAGCCACGAGGCACTATCGAGTGTAGCAGCTCTCTGTTATTTTATGTATTCCTCCAGTTGGAAATAATCAAACCCTGCTTGAGCTGTGTGGAAAAGCAGGCTTGAAATATTAGTGATATGTTAGGAATAGGATCATCATCACATAACAATCAGCAAAATTATCTTTATATCTGTCATTGTTGCTGCTTTTCCTGGAACACCCACTGCAAGGAAATAAACTAGATACCAACACCACCTTTGCTTTCATTACTGCTGGACTTCTGTATCGGTTTTTCTGTCAGTGTAGCTAACAGAAAACAGTGAAAACGTAAAAATTTCCACAAACTCTAAAGTTTAGGATCATGTGAGCTCTTGGACCTGATAAATGTGCACAGAGCTACCACTGCCAAAGGGCCAAACCCCATCTCTGCAGGGAAGGAGACGCTGCAAAGACCAATATTTTACAAATACCTGCCTGTTCCCATAACTCTTGGCTTGCTTGCACTCACACACACTTTGCAGACAAATTTGACTGTTTTCTCTGCACATCTCAGAGGCTGCAGCCATAGCAGCTCTCTGGAGCATCACTTCTGGATAACAAACTGTGACAGACCCAGTGAGATCAGCAGGAAAAGAGGTGAGTCTGTTCTGGAGATCTCATCCCTGTCCTGCACAGGCTGCTGCCAACTCAGCCTTGAATTTGCACTTTCAGCTCACTCAGGTGCCCCAGAAAGGCTTCCTGGACGAGGGACAAACCACAGGAGTCTCAGCACATTCGGGCATTTGGCTGGTTCTGGGCAGCTGGGTGTTTGCTGCAAAGGAATAATGCCAAGAAAACATCTGGACAGCTGAGTGGCAGAGGGCTGAGCAACTCCAGATAATCCTGTCCTTAGACCATCCTCTGCTTTAAAATGCAAAATATTGAAACTCAAAATCTCTCTAAATGTGGACTTGCATGGAGCAGACAAGGCTTCTGCTGCCTTTTTTCTTGGTGATCTAACCCAGATAAAGTCAATGATTTCAAAGAGAAACTCAAAATGTAGCTCTTTTCTTCACCCTGAAGAGTTTATAGCTTTTTTTTTTTAACCAGATTAGGGAAAAAAAAAAAAAAAAGATAAGAAAACTGCTGCTGCCTCCAGATTTGGGACACAAGGACAGCTCTCAGGATGAACCAGGTGTTTTTCCATGCCTGGAATGCTTCCTGCCTGGCTGATGAGGCAAAATTTGGATGGAATCCAGGCAGTGTCCCTGCAACCAGCATCTTCTGCAGGGCTGCTGGACGCAGCAGGGATTAATTATCTCAGCAGTGTCCCTGTGTCTGTCCTCGTGTGAGGGACAGGAGATGGGTCACCGTGCCACCAGGCTGTAAAACCCCTGTGGGATAACCTGCCTGGATGATCCCAGCATCATCCCTTCCTCCTCTGATTCAGCCTCTCCTCTTCTGGTGCTGTGGGCACAGCTCTCAGCCTTGCAACGCCCCACACAGATGCTCATTCCCCTTTGGGGATTAATGGCCTTAATTTCCATATTTCAGGGCAAGCTGGCAAAAAAAGCCACATCCTGAGTGAGTCAGGTACAATGTCCTTGTGGTTCCATCACGCTGTGATGTGACATCCTGGGCAGATTCCCCCTGCTTCTGCAGATTCCTGCTGCCCCACGTCTGTCAACGTGCCAAGGCAACCCTGTCCTGGCAGCCTTAGGTTTGCACCTTAAAGCTTTTCAGGGTTTTGGAAATAAATAAATGAATATATTATATTTATTTGGAAATAATATATATATATATTAATATATATATATATATATATTTGGAAATAAATAAAAATAAACTTGTGTGTTTTCAGGAATAAATAGAAATAAACACGTTGTTCTGGTTATTGTTGCTGGCTTTAACAGCTGTAAGGCTTTGGGGTGGTACAAGGTTGGTGATGGGACCATGAGAGGCAAAGCATCAGCCAGGACATTTGGGCAAAATCCATGCTCATCTCCAAGCCATGGCATTTATTCCAAGCCCAGTGTAAGGGTATTTTTCTTTCCAACAGCTCATGATTTGTGCTAAGTTGTTGTTGGCCACTCTGCGTTTGCAGATATTTTCACATCTGTAAGCCTGTAAAAGGTGACATTGATCTCTGTCTGTTTCTGTGGGTGAGATTGTTTTGGAAAAGGCACCTTGTAGGTGTAGGATAGGGATCACCTCTCCCTTTAATCGTGTCAAAACTCAGGTGGTCAAAACAAAAATTAAATTTTATATATATACATATATATGAGAAAGACCCAGTTTCAATTTTGGAATTTCTAGGGATGCCAGCCAGCCCTTGTTTATTGCCATCAATCTGTAAAGTCAAAGCTCTTGGGGCCATTTCCACCAAATAATGACCAAAAGAAGTTCAAAAATGACAAGAGCAAATTCACTCTGACTGCAATATGGCTTAATTTTAACCAGCAGGAGTTTCAGGGGGATTGAAAAAAAAAGAAAAAAAACTTGTTGACATGAAGCATGTGGAGTCACTCATCCAGCATTGTGTAAGGGCTGTAAATCTGCCTGGAAATGAGGCATGAAATGCATCATAAAAAGTATACCACTGAAACTATAAGATCAGCTTAAAATTTATGGTAGGTAACTTGGGGAGAGCGTCACATGTCTGAACTTTAAATCAAATGCTCTTCAGCTGTATATTCCTGCAAGCACAGAACTCCTTTCTCTTATTTTCCTCTCCTTGCACCAGCTCTCAGCAGTAAAATCCCCACACTACTCTCTGTAAATTCAGCAATGAAAACTCTGTAATCTGAAAGTCGATACAAAACCTGACACAGCAAGGGAGCTACAGCAGAAGCGTCCCTGGTTTAAACTTTGGGGGAAATAAAGCTCAATAATGAAACAGAGGATTTGTCCTCTCCTGCAAAGGTTTTGTTGACTCAACTAATGCAGCTCCCCATTCTCCTTATTACTTTAAGATGTTCTTCTGACCCCCATAACCCCACAGTAATCATCTCCTTGGTGTTAGTTTCTCTTTCTTCATCTCCCCAAAGACTATTATTGTCTTTCTGTGACCAGATGAAAACCAGATGGGGAGGATAAAGGGGAGAGATGAAGATTTGGGTGTCTACCTGAATTTTTGCTGTGCCTGGTGAGTATGGGTAAGCATGATCAAAATTAAATCATTGAATTACTCTCTCAAGCCTAATGAAAACTGTTCTTTTGTTTTTACTGTTGTGCCAAGGGGGTGGGGGTCATGCTCCTTCCAAATTACATGGGGCCAGAGGTTTATCTCACCTAAATTTCTCTGCACTGCAAATCAGCCAACAAATTGCCCTGCACAAATCTACAGGAGCTCTCTTAATCTCTAATCATTCATCAAGAAAAGGCTGCAGAGAGAAAAGGGGGGAAGATTCTCCTGCCCACTGAAGAAACACAAAATAAGAGCAGTTTCTAAAACAAATCAAGGCTCATCTTTTCCCTGATATCTCTGGCAGCTTCTTGATGTTTCTGATTATTCTTGAAGAGGAAGCAATGAACCACAGTCCTTACACCTGGAGTAACTCATGCCATACATTTACATTATTGAACTGTTTTCATCTTGATTCTTATTGCAGTCTGGGATGCTCTGTGCCTCTTCCCTGTGTTTTGGAGCCCTGGGACCCAGCATTGTGCAATCCCCCATTGCTGCAGCTCTGCCAGTTGTAGTGGAAAAGTTTGAGCAAGAAAAAGATCTCCTTGGCTGGACACCAAACACACTCTCAAAATTAACGTCAGGGCTTTGCTGAGGCTCAGCTTTCATGGCTAGCAAGAGCTGATGTGGCCTAGATTTGCAGTAGGCTGCTGCCACCTTCACCCACAGCCCTGAGGGACTCTGCTTTGCAGGGAACCCCGTGTTTGCTCCCAGCAGATTGTGAGTGAGGGCTGGGCTGGGTTTAACTCTGATTTGTAGCTTGCAGCCTGCTGCTTTTCCAGCCATGAGTTTGTGTTCCCATTGCCATCATCTTCCCAGCAAACAGAAACCTCTGCTGTCACCTCATCACCCCTGCCAAAGCCAGGCTCACAGGCCAGAGAGCAGTACAGAAACTTTCACCAGACAACACAAAAACTGTGACTGAGCTCATCCCAGGGCCAAAAACAAACACCCATGTTTGTGTTCAGGCAACCCAAAGCTACTAAAGCCTGAGCTGTTATCAACATGTGACACATGAAATCAATTTTGCTGAGCATCTCCAGACTGAGCCAGACACTGCTGCTGCTGCTGGGCAGCCCAGATGATATTTGGAGTTAATGAGAGGTACAAGAAGTGGAGCAGAACTCTGGAACTCAGGTGGGCAGTAAGGCCTTTGTAACCCCTGAGTGAGCAGGGATAGTTGTGTGACCCAAAAACTCACAGGCTGGTGCCCGAGGTCTCTCCTGGACAAAGGGAGGAGGAGCAGATGTTACCTTCATCCCCTGCTCAGCTTCTCAGTCTGGAATTGGAGACAAAGCCTTCCCAGCCTTCATCCACCTCTGCCCACACACGGGAGAAAGCAAAGGAGCTTCCCAGGCTCTGCTTCCCACTGAAAACACCTGGGTGGAGAGGAGACAAATGTGGTCCCTTGCTTGGTACAAAAGGTGACTCTCAGCAGGCCCTAGAAAGAGGCTGGCATGATCACCCAGAGTGACAACAATTCTGCTTGCAAGGCCCAGGAAATCCGAGGGTAAAGTGAGGGTGAGACATGGAAGAAAAGGGCAGGAACACAGACAGAAGGCAAAGGCAGAAACAGCAGCCACCAAATATCGGAGTACAAGGTGTGTGGATCTCCTCTCCCAGGCTCATTGCACTATCCCCTGCTGCCTGCACGTCACATCCCATCACTCACTCTCCAGGATGCATTTCTGCCCCTCAGTGACACAGTGCTTTGACATTTGGACCATCAGGGCAACAAATGCTCATCTCTGAGGAGCAGCTCCTGATTCCAGCACGCCATGTCCTGCACCACATTCCAAGTCTCCTCTGCTCCATTTTATCACTGAAGTCTTGGCTGCATCTTCTGCTTTTTTCCCTTTTTTTTTTTGTTGTTGTTGTTTCTTTTTGTCCTTTTGCCTATTTAGCTTTTCTCTAGCAATCTGCTGGAAGAAGAACCAGCCTGTGTCAGCTGGGGTGGAGCTGAACATGGAGCTGAGATTTATGTGAGCTGAATGCTCAGACAGTTGTTCAGGCTGGAAACTCTTACCCAGCAGAGCCCGGTGGGTGATTTTACACGAGGCTCTCTATCTAATCTCTAGGAACCTTGGCATGCAAACCTTGCAGATGTGCTCACCAACAGATGCAGCACCAGGAGATGCAGCAGCTACAGGAGATTTGGGCCTTTGCCAGCACTGGCCAAACCCAGTGCCTCAGTTTCCCTACAAGGTCCCTGAATACTCTCAAGGCTGGATTTTGTGGATTCAGGACTGCCTGCTGCTTCTGCAAATGCTGGATCTGCTCTGCAGGAGGCAAAGAGGTGGGAGGTATCTCAGCACTCACTTTACACCAGATTTTGGAAATGTTGAGACCCAAAGTAATTTTCAGGTGCCCCCATGAGAGCAAAATCTTCTCAGTCCAGCCTTTCCTCACCCTTCACAATCTTATAAATCCAATGGCTGTGCCACAGGGAACATCCCAGAGCCCTTAATCTGCAGAAAGGAAGAAACTCCCCCTGGCACCACTTCTCATGAGGGACCTCTCCCACAAGGGTGCAGCCCCAGGTACTGGGAACAAATCTGTTGTCATTTTCTGTTTTCATTTTGGGGCTTTATTCCTTTGCAAAGGTTCTTTCTTGACTTTAAAACAAAAGCATGGAAGAAGGGAAGATAACAGATCCCCAGGGAAAAACCACTATCTAGTTAGAACATGAAAGCTGTTAGATTTTAAAAATGTGTTACTTTTGGGGGCTGGTGATGCTCTTGGTACCCTTAAAGTTGGAAACATGAGGCTCAGAAAATTCAGATTAGAGGATTAATAACCTCAGCTCCCTTCTCCCAAAGGGGCATTGCAGAGCTTGTCACATTTTTCCTCCTTCTCTCTCAACCCAGAGTTCCTGAGGTCATTTCTGCAGGTCTGAGCTGGGTTGTGGAGGACACTTGCATGGGAAGAGCCCTCCCTGTGCAGGTAAGAGAAGAGAAAAAATTAAGTAAATTATAAAAGTAAGAAAAATTTCAGAAAACTTTTAAAATAAGAAATATTTAAGTAAACTTGTAAGTAGGGTTTGGTGGGCCTGAGGCTGCAGAGACGTGTCCCAAGGCCTGGGTGGGCTGTCCTTGTCCACACATGGATCCTCCTGAGTGCTCCAGAGCTGGAGACATCCCAGTTTGGGGTGAGGAATTCCTTGGGAGAGCTCACTGCAGGGCTTTGAGGGAAAGCCCCAGGTTTGCACAAAATAAAAGACACCAAGACAGACTCTGGCCTGAGCTCGGCTGTTTGCCTGTGGAAAACATAACAGTATGTAACATTCCTCGTGCCAGTGGAGAGCCCAATAACTATTTTAATTACTGTTTATGGTAACTGAATCGCAATAGAGAATTCAATAGGACATTTTTGGGTTCTTAACTCACAGTCAATACATTCCTCCTCCATATCCTGGGGAGGTGCTGTAGCCAGGATTATTCTGGTTTGGAGACACTTAAGCCAGTTATGTTTAAGGGTAGTCATGGCACATTTGTCCAGGCCTAAGCAAATTCTACCCAAGATTCTCCCAAACATTTTTGGTTGGTTTGAATGGACAATGGGACCAGGAGCACCTTGAAACTCTGAGCCCACAAAAAGCCACCTGGAGGTTCCAACAGCCAGCTAAAGATCAGAAAAACAGTTTTAGAAGGACCATGGAAAACAAGACAGCTTTACAAAACTAATGATTTGTATGAAGATATGATGGTGGTGGTGAAGAGGAGCTGTGAGGGAGAGCTGCTGCACTGTCCCCCTGCAATCACTGTCCAAACCTGCACAGACACAGCTGGGACTGACAGATCTGACATGCAGGAAACAGAGAATTCAGCTTTAACCACCCCTCTTTTCCTTCCCCTGCAGCACTCACACTTTTTGGTTTTAAAGTCCCCATTTAAGTTCATTTTTTAATTAATCAGAGCCAGGCAGGTGTCCACCTGCTCCCCTCAGACTGAAGTGAAAATCCATTAAAAACCAAAGCACAGGACACACTGAAGCTTTCCAGAAATGAAACGAAATCCTAGGAAATACCTCGATGCCTTTGCTTCTGATCGCTTCTCCAACAGCTGCTCTGAGCTGCTGGGGAATGATGCTCCATTCAGCCCTGGACTGCTTCCACCCTGTGGATTCAGGAGCAGAGTCAGGACACCTGTACCTAAAAAGCAAAGCCATCCAAGTCTGGTCGGATACGCTGCCTGAGAGGGATTATTCTTTTCAGATCAGAAGGAACTATTCAGCCCTGGCTGTACTGGAAAGACAATGCTGTATTTCTTACAAGAATTGGGATATTAATTCCTGGCACAACTCAATTTCTTTGCTCTCCTGAAATTCCCCCACCTTAAGTTAAGAGTTGCTGCATTAATCTTTATTTTCCCCCCCCAAAAAAACACAAACTCAACTCCTGCTGCCTTGCCAGTATCGTCTGTCTGTACAGCCCCAGCCTGGAGTTAGAGTGGTGGAGGAATGTGCTGCAATGCTGTGCCTTGCCAAGCCTGAGTTTGGATTATTCTGGCCTCTCCAGGCCTTTAAAAACAGACATATTTTGCTCCCTACCTGGTTTTCCTGACAGAAGCAGCTCTGCAGCAGGCAGGAGGCCACCAGCCCACTCAGATGTGCTGCAGGAAGAGGGTGCACGCTGTCCCTCAGCTCTTGGGGTGGTCTCACTGCTCTCTGGAGGATGATGGATCAGCCTGGGATCTGGCACAGATAAAATAAGCTGAATATTTTTGCTGCTGCCGTTCTGGGAGTCACCGTGGGCTGTCTGGTCACTGCTGTTGCTGTGGTGTAAAGATTAAGGAGGAGACACTGCAGTGACAGCTCTGGGCACGGAGTGACAGAGGAGCTCTGGCCACGGCCCTACATCAGTGGGATCAGGGGCTGATCCTGCCAGAGCAGTGGATTTCACTGCTGCAATATCACGGCAGCATAAATAACCGGGCAAAGAGTAAACAACTCAATTTATAACAATCCAAAGTGACACTCTAAATCTCAACCTGTCTCCAAATAAACACACTTGATGCCATTACTAAGATACACCCTCTCCACCTCAGGCTTTTTCCAACGAGCAAGAGTGCAGACTCAAATAAATCTGAGCTCACAGAGCACAGCTTCCCTGCCCAGGGGCTGGAACACCCAGGCCAAAAGGCTAAAATCCCCTCAGGTAGATCTGGACACCCACAGGCACCAGCAAACAGCTCTGCAAGCACAGGAGTTGGAGCTGTTTATCAGCAGCAGGGGCCAGAAAGAAGTGAAGTGACCTGTGAAGCCAAACCCTCTGTGTCTCCGATAGAAATCTCAGGATATTCCCATTCCAGGACCCGACACAATGGCTGTGTCTGGCCGGACGTGCCTTTGAGTGATTGAACTCCAGCTCTGTCTGGGCAAGGCGTCAAACTCCACAGATCTCCATCCAAACCTCACACCTGATGGCCCCTTGAGCCAGTCCAGACAATCATCTGGAGTTTATGCTCTGCTCCTCCAACCCTGTCCAGCTGCCAGCCTGCCTGCCTTCGCTCAGAGACAGCTGGGGAGAGAAGTGCCAGCAGGTCCTTTCAGGAAGAAAAGGAATCCTGGGGGAAAAAATCAGGTTTTAGGTCTTAGACTGATGAGGAAGTGTGAGACCATGAGGCTGACAAGGTCCTGCAAGCCCCAGCTGGAAGAAGCCAAGAGTCACCAGGCAGCGTGGGCTCTAATAAGGCTCTGGTGGCACCAACTCTGACTGAAGCAGGGCTTCTAAACTCATGGAATCTTCTAAATTCATGGAATCACAGAATGATTTGGGCTGGAAGGAGATGATCTAGATCCTTCCATGGACAGGGATACCTTCCACGAGAAAGAATTACATCAGGTTATTCATTACCTCATCCAGCCAAGCTTTGAAAATCTCAAAAAAAGGGGATTTCACAGCCTCCCTTGGGCTTTGTTCCAGCATTTGAGCACAGCTGAGTGGTTCCTCTCTGAGCTGACTCCTGCATGGCCACAGCCTCATCAGTTCCTGCAGGTTCATATTCCCACCAGACACATTCCATAGGAGCATCAGCACTGGCCACTGTTCCTAGGGGGACAGAATTAACTGAAATTTGAAATGATGCCTTCATTGGTGGACTCAAAATATTCAAAAGTCAGGACTATGCTGGTTTTTTATAGTGACTCTTTTCATGGTGATTCATCCTCCAATATTATTGCAGTGTCAAGGGTTGCTGTCATCTCAAAATAAGGCAGAAAGCCTGAAAATCATCAGAACTGCATTAAACACAGACCTGGCAGCTCAAAATGAAAGGAACAAACACAATTTCCCTGGTGTCCCATTAACCTCAGAAATATGATAGAAAAACTGAAGTCACAATTCAGGAAAAAAATTATTAAATAAAATCATCACCTGAACTGCACCTGAAGATCCTGCTCTTGTAAACCCTGCTTTGAGCATAGATTCCCTCCAACCTCAAATATCCTGTGAGATTTTCAAATAATTTTTTGCATTGTTTTGAATTTAACTGTATTGAAATGTTCATTTATGTGCTTTCCTGGAACATAGCATTAGTGGGGAACTTGTTGATAAAGCCACGGAGTAAAACTGAGAAATGTTTCAATTATATTTGATGCAACTCCAAGCCTGGTCTGTGAATTAATTTATTTTTTATAGATTTTTCTGCATGAGCTCCTTAAATCCTCTGTTTACCAGTGGAACTGTTATGCTCATACTTGTTTTCTCCCTATCAAAACCACACACCTTTTTTATTTAATTTATTGCACCAATTGCTGAAATTGTGCAACTCCTGTGGATTCTTTCTAAAGCCTTCAGACAGATGACATCCAACAGGGAAAAAAAAAATAAAGCCAGAGGAAAAAACATCCTTCTCAGAGAGGAAGAACCTCAAGTCTTCTACACCTGGTGCCCAATTTTTGGCAACAGCAAACCCCAAATTTGCATGCTCTGATATGCAATATTTTGATAGAAATTTGGAATGAGCATCCTTGGTGTTTCCAGGGGGAAATATTGTTGTATCCTTAGCAAAACAAGGCCTTTAAGATGGGTAAAATCTTCAGACCAGGCATTGGGTGCTGGGAAGGGATGGAGGCTGAGGGAAAGGGAACAGGGACATGGAGCAGGATTTGAAAAGGGAGAGGGGATGTGGGTGGTCTGGGCATGAATGCACACACAGCACTGGTGGTGTTTCTGCACCAAAGGACATCACCTGCCCCATCTTCTGCTCCTCATGTCCCATCCGTCCCACAGTTCAGTAAATTTGGGTAAAAAACACCAAATGTCCAGAACACAAACCCTTCTGCAGCTCAGTTTGTGTGGAGGACAGCTTGCTCAGAGAAGAGACAGGAAGGAGGTGACTCACAAAGATCTCCTCAGTCCTCTGAAAGCTGTAAGATGCACCACAAGGCAACAGCCTGTCCCTGAAGATAATCCAGTCCTAGAGCTGGGACAAAGCACTGGGAAGAACACTGGCAATAGAACAGACAGGCTCATCCTGGGGACAAAAGCCAGAATACGCTGATTTATGGCAAGAGGAGGAGAGATTTATTTTTATTATCCAAGCCAACCTGAATCACTGGAGAGGCAAGAGCTCAAAAATAAAGACCAGGCCCACGTCCTTTCTGGGTTTAATTGCAGTCACTCCAAGGGGATTTTGTTTGAACAAGGATGCCTGATGTTATGTCTGAGCTGAAAAGAGGAAAAAAAAAAGTTTCCATTTCAGTTTGGTCAAGCCCCATGAGCTAACCTGGGCTAAAATAGAGGTGAACTGACTCCAGGAACAGGAGAGGGATGGTCTGGGTCAGATCAAAGGTCCTCATGTGCTCAGGGAGGAACACCCAAGCATAGGAAGCTGTGACTAATTCCCACACCATATCCAGCCCTCAGAAACCCACAGCTTCAGGAGGGTTTGCAGGTCCCAAACTGGACATGCTGGTGAGCCTCTTGTGGGCCAACCCTTCCTACGACAGCTGATCCTCCACCATATCCCACAGAAATGAGCTCCTGGGCTGGAGAATGGCCTGTGGGACAAATTACTGCTGCTCAGCTGATTTAAACCTGCTGTGTGGGCACCCCAGATCCTTCAGGTCAAAGCAACAGCCCAGAGGCCATTTGGGTTTAGGCTGGGGTTGAATTAAAATTGCTGAATTTAATGAAATCCTATGTGGGTTTTCCTTCTTTCTCTTTACCCTTATTTTCATTAGTGATAATTAATATGAATTGGTTAACTGGCACTAAAAACATACTTTCCTCTTTCTGCCTGAAATTAAAACAGAATCAGGATGTAGGCAGGAACTAAGCCATGGATCCAAACACACTCCAGGCTTAAGGAAAGCCCAAGCTCCAATCTAAATTTTGTGCTTGAAATCAGGGGAAAAAATATTTCAGTTTGGTGAGAAGAGCTTCTTAGTCTACAGAATAATATTCTATCCCATTTTTATTTTATCTGAGTCTACCTGATTACAACAAGGATGAATGATTGTTTTTCCCAAGCCTCCAACAGCAATAGTATACATCCCTTCATTCTTCTTTCTTCCCAAATATTTCTGGCAAATAGTTTTCATCTCTGGCTTCTTACACCCTCTGTTGTATAGGAAGGCTCAGGACATGCCTGGCTGCACAGAGGGGTCACCCTCCAGGTTACTGATTAGGAAATAGTAGGGTTTGTCAACATCTGGCCCTGACAAACTTTTTAAAATATAAATACAGATGGTTTTATTTAAAAGGTAAAAGGTCCAAATTCGACTCAAGGATGAAGCCTGTTTTCTTTCCAATCTCATTTTTTCCCCTGGATGTTTGGTACGTTGTGTTCCATTGCTATGAAGCGTAATAACATTTATATAATAAAACATAATTAAGAAATGGAAGTACAAATTGGGAGTTCTTTCATTTTGCGACTTACTCAAGAAATTTTTAGGCCAAACTGAGTAGAATTCGTATATGTCAAGTATTTCTGAGAACTTATTCCCATGATAAGAGGGAACACAAGGCTCAGTGAAGTAAAATAAAGAGAATAACTTCTCTAACTGCTGCACCTGTGGACCAGAAAATGAATTTCCTTTATCCAGAGTTTGAAGAGCTGCAGCTGAAGCTCTCTTTGCCTGAGCTCTGATCCTGTTTAATTGTACAACATTTCACATGCAGATCCCATTTTAGCAATTCTTGCCCAGGTAAGGATTTCTACCCCAGAAAATAAAAGTCAAAGCCTTTACAACCCATGTCCTTAACTTTTCTCTGTGCAAAAGTTCACAGACTGGCAGCAGCAAGGTGCTGAATTACCAAAGAAAATTACACAATAAATTCTGCACAACAAGAACAAACTCTCCACCAAACCCCACCATAATCCACGTGGGTAACCCAACATTTGGCTCTCAGTGAGCCCTGTGATCAGGCACCTGAACTTCCAGAAATCACCAACCCGTGTCTCAGGCCTGACACTTTCAGTGACCTCTGGATGCTGCTGCTTTAAAAATACCATCTCATGCAATCTTCGTGCCCCAGGGCTGATAACCCAATAAACCCACATCTTGTCATTTCTTCCTGTTTTCCTGAGGCTTCTCATCTCTCTCTCCCTGCCAAAAGCAAGGGGATTCACTCTCTCTGTAGAACCCTGTGTTGGGCACAGCAAAAACAGGTTTTGTTGGGAAAGGGGAGGAGGGGAGAAGCACAGAACCAGCATTGTGAAGGCAAAAGAGCTGGACTGAGAACATTGTTTTTATCAAGTGGGGTGAAAAAAGATGGCATTCCTTAGCTAAGAGCTGGATAATGCTCATAGCAGGGCACCAGCAAGCCTGGAGCAGAGACAAAGTTTTGGAGATTTATATCCTGGGAATCTGACTGTGGCTCTGCATGGTGTTCAGAGCAGTAAGGGGGTGAGTGTGATGGAGACAAAACCCCTTTAAATGTGAATGTGGAACTAATTAAAACATCCTGCTCTGCTTCATCAGTTCAGAGCCAGGTCTTTGGGTAGACCCATGAGTCTGCTCTGGGTGGTGTTTGTGCCCAGGGCTGGGATAAAGGAACAAGGAGAAAACTTGCAAAAGGCTGAGCTTGTGTTGCAGTAGGAAGGGTTTTACACGACAGGATTAAATTCCAAATATTCTTGGAAAACTGCTGAAATGAAAATCATCAAATTGCACAGAAAGGAGCAAAGGATTGTATATAGAAAGGGGAAACCAATTATGAGTGATGGGCTGGAAACAGGGGCTGGAGGGGGTGTGAAAATGGGAAAGGTGATGGGAATAAAATCAAAGGGAGACAGAAGAGAACAGATGGGGTTAGAAAAAACAAACCAAGCTTGGAAAACACAGTGCATGAACAAGAATTTTTTGTCTAACCTAGAAAAGCAGCAACAGGAGATGGGAAATGTGTGTTCACAGCTAAACACATAAAGATCATTATCAAGGCAAAGGCAGCCAGCAGCTCTCCAGGAATGCTCCAAGGAGCACATGAGGCCTTTGGCTTTATTTGCAGCAAATACCTTGAACATGTCTTCAGATTTAAGTACTCCATGAACTTGTTATTTGTTAGGATTTCTTTCTCCCTTCTTGGCACAAAACATCCTGAAGGCAGCAGAAAATATATATATATAAATACAAAATAAATACATGCAGCAAATATATCTTAACATAAAAATATATAACATATATATTGTTACATATCACATATATAAGTGTATGTATGTTGTATATATTATATATATATTATAGATATTAACAGCACATCACAGAAACTTTGGGAAAACTTCCATTTGGCACACAAACATGGCTGATTCTGCCACAAAGACTCTGTTTTCAGTGCAGTTTTTGCACTAAGCCCAGAAAAACATGACACCTGAACCCCTGGGAGCAGCAGGAGCAGCAGGTCACACATTGGGTTTTCTGCCATCAACATGCAAGGCTGCTTTTATACAGAACATGAGGCCCAAAAGCATCAAGCAGCACTAAACTGTACTTTGCAATCAGATTTTTTGTTAAAATACGGGTTTAATTTGCCGTAGGACTTCAGGCAATTAAAAGAAAAGGGGGAGGACCCAGCACCATTTATTTTAGGAGTTGCCCACTGTCTTTTCCTTCTCCTGCTGCCCTGCAGCCCATCCTGCTACTGCCTTTGAGTGGCACAGTGGCATTAGGGTGACATTTTGCACCCTCAATAACTCAATGGCCACAAAGCAAATCACTGAGGCAGGAGCTGAAATTCCCCCAAAGCCCCACCACTGACCTCAGCAGCCTCCAATGGATCCTTTGTGCAAGGCACAGATCTCACCCAAAACCACTCCTTTTTGTCTCCTGCTCTGCTTGAGCTTTGTGCAAGCAAAATTCCTGCAGCACCTGCACTCCTGCAGTGCCAGGCAAACCTCGGGGGACATTCCAAACTCTGCTGGCCTAGATAGGATGCAAATAATCAAGGTTTTACTCTTGTGACGTGTAACCATGCCTGGGCAATGTTTCCTGGAGCAATCCATCCCACAGTCCAGATGGGAAGTGCTGTAACAGCTGACAGGGGCTGCAGCTAGAAAATTACACTGGAGATTTAGGAGATTGTAGGAAATATTCCTGAAGCTTTTATACTCCATGTGCAGCTGCAGCACGGAAGGCAAAACAGGATGTCGGCTGCACTGGTAGAGGAATGTTGCTCTAATTGAAAAGATTTGGTTATTATTGTATGAGGAAATGATAAAATCTAGTGCAGAGCATGGTTTGGTCAAGAAATGATATGGGAAATAAATTATATTGGTTCTCCAGGCTTAAAACAGAGAAACATTCAGGACAATGGGCTTGTTCTCATTTCTGACAGTCTGTGGTGGATGGATCAGCTCTAACCTTCAGGAGAATGATGTTTTGTGTGAGTTTGCTCTGTTCAGCTGCCAAGTGGGAAAAAGACTCTCAAGCAATCTCTCTACAAGTCCCTGTGTCAGCACAGCTCTGCAGCCACACAGCCAGCCCCACCAGTGCCACCTCTGCTCCGAGGACACCCCAGCACAATGCCACAAGAAATAGTCCCAGGGACACCCAAAAAACCCCTAAAATAAAGGCAAGAAGCTGCCTCAATATTAGATAACTCTGTGGGTCACGTCACCCCAGAGAACTCTGGTTTTCACACCAGGAGCTGCACGCCAAAGGCCTCTGAAGCAGCCAGGCCCTGCCAGCCTGGGCTCCATCCTGAGGGACATTTCACGCTCTGCCCCAGGCAACCCAAATATTTTGCAGACATTTCTCCACCAATGAAAGAGAGAAAAAGGCCAAAACTGCCACTAAATCGAGCTAATGACGCAGGGCTGATTAATGAAAGAGGTGAGGGCTGCACTGTTGGCCTGCTGGGAGGTCAGAGCCAGAGGGAGTTTGTTGATATACCTTCAAAAATAGGTGGAGCAGCCAAAACAGATGTGCTCCCAGGGAAAACACAGCGATGGAGAGAGGTGGAGCATGGCTGGGTCAGCCACACACGATGATTTGTCAACCACGGCCTGAAAAATGGGCATAAAGACACGTAATTAAACCCACACTTCCCTAATACAGGCAGGACAGCTAGTGGGTTTGGAGAGTGAGAAAGAGCAGCAATGTTGACACCTGGAGATATCAAATCCTGCTTTTCAGAGGACCTGGAGGGGTTTGTGGGATCCCTCCAAACCCTCTGTGTCCCTTGGTGCTTCTCACACGGCCAGGCCCAACACCCAAACCTCAGGGGTGGCTGCCCTCAGCACCAGTTTAAAGTGGGTTAGTCTCCTTGCTCCTCCTATAACACAGAATTTCCTCACCCCAATTAAGGGCTGAACTCCTTCTCCAGTCTCTCAGCCATCAATAGAAGATTTGTGGGGTCTCCAGGGATGTTTGTTGTTCTCC
Organism: Parus major; assembly: GCF_001522545.3. Taxonomy (NCBI): domain Eukaryota; kingdom Metazoa; phylum Chordata; class Aves; order Passeriformes; family Paridae; genus Parus; species Parus major. The sequence goes on from NC_031780.1 coordinate 3,081,578, forward strand.
AGGGATGCAGAGGCAGCCCAGATGCTCAGCAAAGACCTCTCATGAGGTGCTTTAAAGTCTCATGGATCCCTGTGGGGAAAAAAAAAACAAACCCCAAAACCCAAATCCAGAGGTTGATGTAGAGACACATGGTTTTCTCAATGCATCAGAAGATTGCATTTTTTTTTTTAATTTTTCCTCATTCTGAATTTTATATGTCATCTCCTGGAGAATAGCATGGTTCTTTCTCCATGGTCACAGTAGCAGAGATCTCACAAAAGCAATTTGTGTTTTCTAACATCATCAAAAGAACAGCAAAGAGAAAATGATCCGTCTGGGATATTTGAAAGCATTCCCTTTGCTCTGGTTTGCAAAAGACCAGGCCAGATTTCTGCCACATAAAAATTCAGCAAACAGGAGAGATTTGAAGGAAACTTGAAACTGGCAGAAAAGAGAAGGAAAATAAATTAAGGAGATTTATTTTAGTCTATGATTTCATTTCTTAAGTCTTATATTTGAGCATCATCTGTCTATAGACACAGGTTATTTTTTGCTAAAACATTTAGCTGTTTATCTTTTCTGCTCTCCATGCCACGGTATTTCTGGCCAGAAATAGGTTATGCATCAAATTCACACCTTTTTACTCATTTCTTAATAAAAATCAGCTAATTGCATCACCCCTTCTCCCTGCCAAGTGGAGATTGTCATTTTATTTGGCTTATTCCAACTTGTTTTTTGTAGAAATCATAATAATTTTGGCTGCTCCTTTCTTATTTGAGAAAGTAAACTTTGCAAAACGGCATCAAACTTCCACAAACACGAGCTGATTTGGAGCTGGGAAGCGCTGCCTTCACACCAGGCCATTTCTCCTGAGCCAGTGCAATCATTACTCAGTGCTTGCCCGTGAAAAAGCACATGTTTAAATTTTGTCTGTGTCTCTTCAGCTTGTGTTACCTCCAATGTAGGGCTCCAACACTTGGATGAAGGAGTTGAGTGAAGTAAATGGAAATATTTGCTGGCTCAGTGGGTCTCACCTTGCAGCTCCACCGTGTGAATTGGGACGATCACACTCATCCTGTGGAGCAGAACACCCAAACTTGGGCTAAAGGTGACCAGGCACAGGTGCTTATCCTCCCTGTGTCCATCCCCTTCTCTCCCAGCCCTCTTGGCTGTATCCTCACCAGCAAACCAGAGGCCATCCCATTCTCACCTCAGCAGCAGCTTCCAAGTGTCGAGCCCTGCTCCTGGACACGCTTCTCCTGCAGAAAGATAAGGAGGAGCAAGAAGAATGCAAACACCACTTGGCATTCCCAGTGATACTGGAAATATCCATTTTTGGGACAAAGCCTTTTCTTTCTCAGACAGAGAGGTTGAAAATGATCTGCTGCTGGGAGCTCAGCCTGGTTTTCTAAGGAAACAACAAATCAAATGCTGCAAAAGCAATGAAGGTTGGCACTGGGGTCGTGTGGGTGTTTGGCTGTTCCTGTGTTCCCTCCCCCTGCTCCCTGCTATTCCAGCTTGAGCTGACTCCAACAATGTGACCCAGACTATCTGCCCTGGTTGCTCTTCCAAACTACATCCTGCCTGCAGATATCCTTCAATTCAGCTCGTGCTGCTTGGTGGTGTCTCAGATTCTGAGCTGGAGGAGCCCCAGAGCCCTGAGTTCAACATGGTCAGTTCAGCTCCAGGGACACCTCCAGCCCCCCGAGGGTCCCAACCCAGCTCCCACCTTCCAATGCTAGGGAGCAGATTTGGCCCAGGATTTTAAAGCAAAGCCCTGTGCAGATGCCCAGAGTCAGGAAAAGCACGAATGGTTTGCGTTGGCCTGCTGAAACGTTGGCCATGTTGTTTAATTGTACCTTTGTACACCGGATTCCAAGAAGGAGGAATAAAAGCAACTCTGTGCATTTTATTGCTGAGGTCAGGTTCCTGTCTCCCCAGTCCTGTTTCTCATTCTCTAATCAAATCACTCTTCTTAATACAACCAGTTCCTAAAAGTCTGCTTGTCATAAAGTGCTTTAACCTTAGAATTTTATTTACTATGACCTTAATTGAAGGGTTTATTCAGATTTCATCTATAAAATGCTTTGTGTAATCAGTCAAAAGCTCGAGATCAACAGCAAGGCCTGAGCCCAGAAACCAGCTCTGCCAAGCCCAGCCACGCTCAAGGTGACCTTAAACAGGGTTGCAAAAACACTCTCTGCAAGTCCAGAACAATACAGCACATTTAGAGAAAACAATCCCAGCCTCAGCAAGACCAAAAATCCTTTGTGAGGATGTAAGGCCAACCTAGAATAAGCTGGGTCTGGGCCATCTCACTTTGAGGCCTAATTTTTCAAGCTCTCTCATGATGAAGTGAAGGAGAATCACACATCTGCACCCAGCTTGGGAAAAGGGACCAAGTATCTGGCATGCCCTCAAGAATTCTCCAGGGAAAAAGCATGGCCTGGGAAAAAAAGATACTTTTTGATCATTCCACAGTGTTGGGAGTAACAAAGCAGGAGAACTGAAATGCCATGGCCTGGTCATTTGTTTCCAAGGAATAATCCAGGCCACTGACTTGTGTCTGAAGGTACAACTCTTCCCTACACAGCTCAAGCTCTTGGCTTGTTATACAGGAGACTTTTTTTTGCAGAATTAATAAGAAATAAATCAAGTGAAATCTCTCCTGCAAGTGACTTTATGGGGTTGCTGTGTCTTTTTACAGATGCCTTGTAGGTTCCCACACTGAAAGACATTCTGTTCAGCACGAAGCATTCAGCATCATGAGCAGTCACGTCTTTATAGTCACAGCCTGGATTTCACATGGCTCTAAATAAAAAAATTAATAAAAAAAAAAGAAACAAACAAACAAAATAAAATAAAATCACGTGCCCCAAACATGTTTTCTGGAAATATTTTGATTTTCAAGTTATGTGTTACCCTAAAATGAGAAAAATCCTTGACCAAAAAGAGCTGCTTGTTGAAAGCATTACTTGTTTCTTATTTCAAAGGGAAAATTGAAAACACTTATGAAGGGTGTAGCTATTTACCAGTCCAGAGTGTTCTTATAAACAAAATAATGTAAAACATATCCTCTTTGCTGTTTTGTTGTTTTAATATCTTCCAGCATATCACAATGTGGAGAACAGAGGAGAAAATAGAGCGTATTTCCAAAAAGTCTTGCAACAAAGAAAAAGGGTAAAGAATAAAATGTTTCAGCTTTAAATGCACAGAAAACATGAGACAGGTACCAATTGTCCATCAGAACAGCTGAAGAAAGCCTCTTGTGCAATTTACCTGCAAATCCAGTTGGGCAAGTCAGGAAAAGTGAAGAAATTTGAAGGCCAAGAGAAGAGTTGAGTTCATCCAATGGACAAATGCATGTAGGAACTCCTTAAACTTCTTTGACAACCACTCCACAGAAATTCAGCTTGACAAAACATCAACAAAGTGAAGACCACCATTCAATTAAACATTGCTCCTCATTTTATTGACAACTGTGATGCTCATCATAATTGCTTTACTCACATCATTTTACCCACAGAGAGAGCCCTGGGACCATGAAAAATAATTCCATGTGCAGAGCCTCAAACATGCCTCTGGCAGATGGGTTTCCAGCCGTGAAGGATGGGGAGGATATCTGCTCTTTTCCCTGGGGGGCACAGGCTGTGACACTGCTTAAGAGGCTGAAGAAGTGGAGGAGCTGGTTTGTTTTAAAAAGAGACAGAAAGGCTCTCTGTCCTTTCACATCTGTAGAACAGCTGGATTTGTCCTGTGCTTCATCCAGGCATTTGATCATAATTTTTGTCCTTTGTAAAGCAAGCAAGGGTCCAGAAACAGCCCTGCAGCAAGGCAGGAGTGATGCATTTGCTGACGCTGGCCTCTGCATGCACCACACACCTCAGAGGAGCGAGCAGGCACGGAAAAGAAATGCCAGGGGAAGTTTATTTCTGTTTCCAGGCCCATGTGATTCCCTGGGAGAGGCCAGCTCTGCCCAAATCCATGCAGTCTTTCCAACTGTAACAGGAAACCACCCTCAGCAATGTCACCATTCACAGCTGGGACCTGCAAGCCCCTCCAAGGGCTGTCCTGAAGCTTGGCTGGTGGTGGGTCTGTCTCCAGGCCAACTGCCCCTGAATTTCGGGGTGGGTTGGGTGTGTTTGACTTTCCCCTTCTCACCCTGTTGGTATCAGCAGTGTGGGGCTTTGGAGGCTCAGCAGCTCCAGCAGCAGCAGTGAGGTTGTGCCAATTTACACCCCCTCGGGTATTGCTGATGAGGGTTTGCTGTGCCTGAAAAACTGAGCGTCCCATTCACACCCTGAAAAAAGCCATTTACAGTTCCAGCCTCATGGACAAACCAGCCTGTGTTCCCCTGATTCAAACCCAGCACAGAATACCAGCCTGCTTTCATTAGGGAAAAATTAATTTCTGGGGTGAAACTTTCCTCAAGATTCTCATTCATTTGGCCGAGAAGTTGAGGTAGGATTACAAATTGTATTTCCCAGACACCTGGGACCAGATTCTCCAAGACATCAAAAGATATTAAAAGATTTACCACAAGGCAGAAAAATTGTGTCTGTAAGGACGTTCTTCTAAAATCAGAAGCACAGAGCACAATCCAAAATCTTTGGTTCCTGCTGTCCAAATCCAGACCATGTAATGTCAGAATTCAGGATGACACAACTACAGGGCAGGGTGGAGGGGTTTTCTGTAAAGCAACAGAGCAACTGGCCACTTCACCGAGCACAGAAAAACTGTTTCAAGCAAAATGTGACTTTATTTAGTATTTAGATTGGCCATGCTCTCACTTTCCCACGAGAGAACTAAAACTTTCCATAGGAAAAATCAACTCCCAACTTAAAATGCCACGAAATTCAAATGTCACAAGTTCAGCTTTCCCACAAATAAAAAGGTTTGATCAGAAAATGGCCACACCTCAGACCAATATTGCTAAAGCAGGCACCAAAACCCTGGGCATCCCTGTTCCAGGTCATCCAAAGAAACACTGCAAGCTCTGCTGGCCATGAACAAAATCCCTGTTTCATTTTTCAGGGCAAATAATTCATAAAAGCGAGCACAGAATTACGTTTATCTGCTCCATGATCAAAAGAGTGGCCTAAGTTTTTGGAGAGGTTCCAGGCAATCTCATGTTCATTCCAAAAATAAACCTCAGATTGATGCAAGTGGACATTGTGCCAAAGAGGACAAGATAGGGGTAAAGCAGAGAACTGGAGCAGCAAAGGGAAATGTGGAACTGTTTGTTGTTTGCATCCTTTGGTGACTACTGATGGGAAATTTCAGCTGGAAACCACCCACAAAAGGAACTTTAGAGCCCAGCATGGTGGTTTGGGTGAACTGAAAGCAGTTGGATTTCTGAGCAGGCAAGACTGATTTCTCTCTTTCCCAAAGCCATGACTCAGGCTGTGCACAGGGATCCAACGTGAGCAATAGCACAATGAACGAAAATCCAGCAAGCTCCAACTCGTGGCTGTGGCTCAGGACATGGCTCCAGCTCCTTTCTTTGGCTCTAAAAGCTCCTGGTTAAGGTTGGTTCCTCTGGGTGGACAAGGATGTCAGCAGCTCCTGCTTTTATTGTGATGAGGCACAAGTCCTGGAAATCTTGAGTCAGCCAAACGGGGCTGCAAACAATGCAACAACATCCCTGACGTCATTGGAAAGATGTCCACAACCTTCCTTCTTCCCAACCCTCCTGTCCAGAATCCATAACTCACTGACCTGGAGCAACACTGTCCTGCTGACAGGCATTTCTTGGTGGCTGATTTCACCTCCTGGCACACCATGAAGGCTTTCATGTCTGCCCTAGACACAATCAAGAGCTGCAGTAGCTCTGTTATGTTCCCTCAAGCCTTCCTTGCTTTTCTAATACATATTTTGTGAAAACATGGTCTCTCTTCATGAAAGCTTATTTTATTCCCTCCTGTCTTGATACCAGATACCCAATACTGAGTAATCTATTCTCATGTCCCTAATGTACTAAATCCAAGACCTGTCACAATGACAAGTGTGTGGACCACTCTCCCAGCTGGTGTGAGGCAGGAGAGTGACTAAAGATCATCCCATCAAGCCCTTCACTGTCATATCCTGTCCCCCAAAGTCCAGACTTACTTGGAAACGTCCTTCTCGCTTTTGCTGTGCATCACAGGCCTCACCTCACAATGATTCGGTTTTGGATTTGGTTTTTGAATCCTGCTCCTGCCATAAAACAGGTTCTGACACCAAAAGCTGGGATGAGGCTGCAGCAGAAGGTGTGATGCCATCCCACCACCCGCTGGCTCAGCTGGCACTAATGAGGTTTATAATGAGTTTAACGAGGCTGATTATGCTCGGGAAGAGGTGCTGCCGTGCCCAGAGGGCATTGCCTGTGCCAGACACTTCATCCAGCTGTGACACCGCCAGACATTGCCCCACACCAGCACTCCACAGCTATTCCAACAACGAGCCTGAAGCTCAATAAAAGCAGGAAGGAAACGAGCAGCAGTTTCAGTTCAGCGAGCGGCTGTGACCAAGAGGCGCGTCACCATCCGAAAATCCACAGTGCACCTTCCAGAGGAGGAATTACCCAGCTGTAGCTCCAGCCTTTGGGCTTCCTGTGACACATTTGCCTATTTTTTAATTTCTGTGCAATATCCTTTGACAAATCAGGAGGGCCACTCATGGCCTTTAATTAGAAAATTGGTGAGCCAGTGTTACAGCCCTCCTCCCACAGCTCCCTGGGCTCACAGCAAGCATTGCCACACCTTTTTTGTAATGCCAGAGGGGACAGCATGGCTATCCACAGCCAGAGCCATGGTCTGACCCCTTCTCCTGTCCTGCTTCTGCCATGGTGGAAATCTTTCACCTCTAAAGACACCCTCACAAGGATGCCACCACTCCAGAAAATCTACGTTTTCTTGCATGGCTGGTTTGGAGCCTCTGATTTGTGCAGAACTGCAGTTCTTGTGCAAACTGGGAGCAGATTTGCAATGATCAGCTCAAGCCCTGGTTTATGAGATCCATAAATGAGATCCTGACAGGGTTTTGTGAGCCTTTCTTTCCAAAGAGGGTCTCTATTCTTGCACCCTTTGCAATACTCTCTTCCTGTCCAGCCAAAACAGATGTTGAAATCTACAGTAATCATCAGTACACTCATTAAAAACAAGTCTATGGTTCATTTTTGCATCCTATTCCAATAATTTTCTTGTCTCCCTTGTCTCCCAGGGAAAACCTCCCCCACCACCAGCGAGAGGGGGTTCCCTGAGCTCAGTCTGTGCCCACAGCTGCTGCCACCTCTGTCCCCTGTGTCCAGCAGGGCCTTGCCTGCCCCTCTGTGCCACCAGGGAAGGGAGGGGAAACACAAAGAGGGGTGGCTGTGCAAGTCCCAGGGGTCTCAGGTCTGCCTGTAATTAAAGGCAGAGATGACAGAAAATTATGAAAAGGTACAGGAGAGCTCAGCTTAAAGTGGGGCTTTGATGAGAAGCTCACATCTGCCAAAACCACTGAGGGATGGTAGGTCAGAGGTGTGTGTGGAAATGGGATTTCACTCTCCTCTACCCACCCCCAGCTCCGGGAATGACTCCTTGCTCACCCACCAAACCAGAGATGTTCCCATGGATGGGATGCAGCTTATGAAGACACAAAATCTCACTGCAGCCCTCAGCACAGGGCTGAGGTTAAGCTGGGCCTACAAAGGAGCAGCTGAAGGGACCATCGAGTTGTCAGTGACCGAGCACAAAACCGACGGTGTCCATCACTGCTCTAACAGGAGCTGGGCTTTCCTCCAGACTTGTCTTCCTTGGCAGCTTCCCAGGCTGCCTGTGCTGCTTGACCAGCTGAGTGAGCTGTTCCATTAATTTTCCCTGAGGAAAGTCCACTGGGAAGCCGTTGATATGAAGAGGCAGAGACAACGGAGGTGTTGTCTGCCCAGCCACTGGAGCTGGAATGGTGCCCACAATTTCCAGAAAAACCAAATGTTAGCTCAGGAAAAGCGAGGCTGCTTGTGGTTATCTTTTCCTAGTGAGAAAATTTCTTTCACATTGCATTTAGCTGGAAGAATGACATCCTCTAGCATCCCACAGAAGATGGCTTTCCTGGAAGAAGGCAGAGCCTGTAGTCAAAACTCTTCCAGGTGCTTTCAGGGGAAGGGAGAAATGTGTCCTCATCATTTCTGGGCAATTTCAGCACCATGAGAGAATCTGCCTGGAGGATTTCCAGGACATGCACTCATGTCCTACAGCCCTGAGCCCCTCAGGTTAAAAGGAAAGGAAAGCTGGCTCCCTGTGTCCATGCTGGTATCTCAGTGCCACCACAGCTCCGTAGGAAGCACTGTCCCTACAGCCACAGTGTCCCTTTTCTCTTTCCATTCAAACAGAAAACATGAAGAGGAGAATCCATTCCCTGAAAAAGAACCTCCACCCTACACAGCCATGTGGGACCAAAAAGCCCTTACCCTTCAAGCTAATGCATGTGCTAATTAATGAATTAATGCTCAGAGATAAAAGCTCTCACAGTCCTTCCAAAATTGGGTTTGGCTTAAAGGCGCTGAGGAACTGAAAGCAAGAAGTAATTTGGGACATCCTAAGCTGCAGCAGGTTTGGCAGGATGGGCTGCAGAGCCAGGACACAGCATCGTGGAATTGCTGGGTCTTTCATAGCTGGCAGAATAAACCACTTTTCTGTTGGGGAAGAAAAGGAAAATAAGCATGAGGGGGTTTGGAGTGTAAGGATCACCTCCCACCTTGACTTCCACTCACCCCCTGGATTTTGGGGACTGGCTTTCATTCAAAGTGCACAGCAAAACTTCCCTCAGATTTCACAGAAATAAGGTGTTAGGCTCCAGTCCAAATCCTTGTCATGGCCCCTTGCTCTTCACTCCTCCTTTAACTCCATTCCTCAAGAAAAGCCTTTCTCCTTTAGTTCTGTCTGGAACTTCTTAAGTTTTTTCAGCTGACACTCCTTCTCAATTTCAACAAAAAAATTGCTCTTCTCTTCACCCAGATAGTATCTCAGTCTCCACATGAGCCAGCAAATGCCAGTGAAACACCATGGGAAAATAAAAACCAAACAACAAAATTAATTAAAATTTTTCATTAATGCTTTTCAACTCCAACAAGCTTTTAAGAAGCCACACTTTCGAACATGAAAAGAAATTACTCAAATAACTGCAATTTCACTTTTTAAAACTCAGCGTATTTTTAATTTTTTTTTTAATATATTTTGATCAACAAAACCACTTTTTACTTAAAACTGCCTCACTACAAAAACGACTGGCTTTCACTCCATTTTGACCCTTAATGAGACAAAAATGCTTTGGGGATTTGGGTAGTTGCATAAATTTTACGTAATGTGGTCGGTTTGGGATTGATTTTTATTTTTTTTTCCTAAAGGTCAGTCAATCAAAAAAAACCCCAAAAAACAGAAAACAAAAAATAACCAAAAAAAACCCCTTATTTATCTGTAATTTGCAATTATGGAGTCAGACCCTCCAATTCCATGGGAATGCCCCACCACTGACCCTTGGACGAGGAGTGCTGCTCAGTGCCCTCCCTGCTTGGGTCCCTTCCAGGGAAATTGCTCTCCTCGTGGGACTGAGACTCCAACCAGTTTCACTGACCCAAGGCCTCGGAGCAGCTCCAAGCCCGTGTCTCAAATGGGAAAGGTTGGCACACCAAAAAAGAAAAAAAACAAGAAAAAAACCAGAGGAACACTTACCCAGTTCTGTAATATTTCACATTAAAAAGGCCTGCCTTACAGGTCCTGCTGATATTTCTGCTCCCTATGTACGAATTATTAATATTTAGTATCTGTGACTCACTGATATTTACTTTAAGAGGTATTTTTATAAAGTTTGAGTGTTTTCTCGACGTAGGAGCTAACGGAGGCTCCTGTTGTTAAAGGCCAGGGAGCCCTCCCTGAACAAACTTTTCTGGCCACTGTTTAAACTGGGCTGCTGGGCTCTTTTGAAGCCCTGACCCTCCAAAGCTGAGCACTGGGGCTGGCAGGGATGGCCCTGCTGGGACACAGCTAATTTTAAACCTGGATCCCATGGCAAAGGAAAAACCTCGATTTTACTGGCAAAACTGTCACAGTCGAACGCTGTGTTCAGATTACGGGAAGAGGCTGTGAGGGAGCGCACACACAATCCCTTTTTTGGGTACTTGGCATTAATTTTATCTGAAGTCATGGATTATACAAGAGAAGAGCAGGGACCTCACACAAATCTCCTGCGTCAGTGTGGGACACCCGTGGCACGGGGAGATCCTCTGCTCCAAGCCCCCCTGTTCTGCCACCCTGTGCCCATGGCCAAGGGGACAGGGCTTGACCACTTTTCCAGTAACTCTCCTTAAAAATGGATCACAAGCATTTTCTGGAACTGCATCCAGAGCTGTCCACAACACCAACTAGAGCTGGCTCCTAAAGTCCCTCTCTTGGTCTAGACGAGAAACTTTGGAGCTCATGAAAACTTGGGTGTTTTCTTAATTTTATGGCTCTCGTTAAAACGGTCGGTGTCCAAACAAATCCCCACTTAGTGCCTTGGATTTGCAGATTTCATTGTTTGCTGATAATGAAGCTGTTCCCAAGGAGAGCGTTGTCCAGCACTGGGCTGCTTGGCTCCCAGCATCTGTTTTGCTGTAAGGCTTTGAGACAGCTCCACTTCCCTGGTGTCTTTGGAAAGGCACACACAGCCTGCTGAGCTGGCCAGCAGTCCTCAGACGCCTGAGATGGTTTCATGACTCTGCAGATGAGAATATTTCCATGGTCTCCCTCTCCCCACCCAAAGCCTGTCCTCGGATGGTGCTGGGAGGAGATGCTGTCCCTGCCTGTGCTCAGTCTGGCTTGGTGACACCCCCAGGGGTTGCCCTCATTCACCCCTTCCTTGCCAGCATTGCTGAAAGCTTGTCCCCACCATTTTATCTGAGGCAGGGGTCCATCTCTAGCTGTACCTCAGAATTCATCTGTCTGCCAAAAGACCTAAAAAAACCTCAAAACACCAACCAAAAACCCTGAGAGTTTCTTTAACGAGAGCTATAAGAGCAATGACTATTTTTTTTATCTGCCACGACACTGCACACCTTTACCTAGGCTTCTTCTGCCAGGTCATATTCTGTGTCAGGAAAATGCCATAGATAGATGTATCTATCCGTGTCAGGAAAATGACAGTCCCTTCTTGTGCACCATCCTGGTCCAGAGGATAGCCCATCCCACATGATGGAATGCTTCAACTTTGAAAACTATAGAAAAAAAACACCTGGCATGACCATCAAGACATTTTCTAGTCCATTCCCTACTCAAAGCAGGATCTCATTTTAGGAGCTGCCATCCAGAATAATCTTAAAAACCTGGAATGGTGGCTTGAAAATGCCACACAGAAAATCTGCTCCAGCCAGAACCTTTGCTAATGGTCTTGCTGTTTCCTGCTACACTTTAAGCCCATCCCTCCCTTTGGACATGAAGAACCCTCTCTTCCTTGACTGTACCTTTACACACTTCAGGCATCCTCTTCTTCACCTTTTTCATCCTCAGAGACCTCTTCTGCTTTCTCAGGAGTTGTTTTAGCTCTCTGGCCTCTCTTTCTTTCCTCCTGGACTTCCCACAGGTGGCAGAATATTTTCCAGGCAGTAACAGTACAAACCCAGGCATTGTCATATTGCACCAGAGACCTGAAGAGAGGAAGCAAAGCTGAAAGGTTTCTCACCTGCCTTGCTGATCCTTTCACACCTGATATGACTTTTATCCCCTTGACCATAATGTGATGATTTTGGCTCTCTGTCTCAGCTGGGCTGAGCTGTTCCTTACTGGTTGGCTCCATCTTTTATTATTCCTTGTACTCTTCCCTTCCAAGTGTCGTCTGATTTTTCAGCCTGTTTCTTCCAGCACAGGTGCTGATGCAGTTTTGGAGCTGCCTGCATTAATATAAATAATATTCTCCTTACAAACACATCAAACTACAATGGTATGAATACCCCTCCTACAGTCAGTCTATTGGGTTTTACTCTTTTTTTCTTTTTTTTTTCAAACTTACAAAGCCTGCTCAGGTGGTGAAAAGGGAAATTAGACAGCTTTTGAGACATGTTTCTGACAAACTTGTCCTCTGGCCCCTGGGGTCAGTTCATAGGTGGTATTTTCTCAGCTTCCACATGTGCAAAAGGCAGATGTGCAGAAACAAGCCTTGAGGCAGCTGCTAAATTAAATCTTCAGATATCAGCCAAGCACTCCTCAGGCCAGTTGCAAATGTTGACAGGTGCCCCCTGGGGTCGTGGTCACCCACAGCCCCTATCCCCCAGGATCCCAAACCTCACAGAATCAGCCCTTGTAAGACATCCCAAAGCTCCTGATTTATTTTGCTCCCTTCTGCTTTCAGCTCTCACATTCCACCTGCGCCTCCTGACTTTTCACCCGCTATAAATATCCTCAAATTCCTTTAGACACCGAATCCCCCTGCCATGTGCTGGGCTGTGGCTGAGGGGACAGCCCTCCCCTGGGTGAGGAGCACAGGGAGCTGCATAAGGCAGACCTTGTCTGTTGACTTAGCTCCCTAACCCAATTTTAACCACTGTCAACAAGATAGAAGGGTGGTTTCTGTTTACACTGAGGCTTCTTGACGCTGCTCTCTCCACACCCTAAAGCGGCATAAATGCCTCCTAAGTGCCCTAAAGTAGGTCCTTAGTGTAAATGAGAGCCAGCCCCACCGTGGGTTGCATCCTATAAATGACTGTGGGTTTTTGGAAGGACACCCACCCCAAGGTATGCCCGTGCTATACATAGGCTCTGATGAGCTCAGCAGGGGCTGAGGAGCAGCCAGCAGAAGGCAAAACAACCAGCAATGAGATATTTGTGCCTGAAGCAGCAAGCAGAGGGATCCTGGCTGACTGCTGATCCCCAGGGATTCCCAGCAATGTGGGAATATCACATCTGCCACCCTCACTCAGCTCCACGTGGGTTTCTCTTTCTTTTCCCTTCCACTTCCCTTCTACTTTCCAATCTCTATTCCTTCACAGCTAAAGCAGAATCTGAACCCCACCCCAGATGGGAAAAAAAAATAAATTCATTTTTTTCTCCTGCCTGTGTGTTTTACCCTAAGCTCCACTCACCTGGTTTTCATACCTGTTGTTCAGGGAGAAGGCACAGCTTTGTTCGTCACGTTGCTCTCACACAGCACTTGTAATAACACCAATTTCTGCTGGATGAGCACAGGACAAAGCCCAGGGCTCAAGCAGGGGGAGACAAAGCCAGAGACAGTGTCAAAAGGTGGGAAAGTAACCCAAAGGATGGGCTAGGCTCAGCCCTAAATTTTGAGTGCTATGCTGTTTGTCTCTCTAGGCCAACCATAACCTGAATTTTACCACAGAACTCACAGAATCATAGAATGGATTTAGTTGGAAGGGACATTAAATATCATCCAGTTCCAAATCACAGAAAGGGGCATTTTGTAGCACCAACAAATAGGGTATCAAAGAACTGTTGCCATTAACAGGATGCTCTGGGCAGCCTCACAATAACCATTAGCCTGAATTCCGTCCTCTGCTTAGGAAAATCTTCCCAAATATTTCCAGTGAAGGAGGTATTTTTGCTGCAGTGAGAATGGGGGAATGAAAGCACAAAGTAAATTCAAATGGGCAGTTTGGAATTGCAGAGCATGCAGGAGCCACGAAACTTCCCCTTGACAGAAATCACTGGCAGGGCAAAAATGATATTATCTCATCATTCCTAGGCTGGGGTTTACAGGGAAATGTTGTTCTAATATTATAATAATATTCTAACAGTATAATAACTGCATCAGCCCAGCCCTGAAGTAAACCAAACATCTCTGGATTTAACATTAATCCTCTTGTATAGGTGATGAAAAAACACAAATTTCATGGCCTGGTCTATCAGAACCCCATCCCATGGCCCAGCCCACATTTCTGGTCAAAACCCATCTGGTGCTCATTGTCTGGAGGATGAGTTATGAACTTCCCTGTGTTGTTCCTTTAACCAAATGGGGTTGGATAACCAGGAAAAAACTTGGTTTGATTTGTGGTGCTGTCAGCAAGGATGAGCCTGGAGAATATTTCAAAGGGAATTACAAAATCTGAATACTTTTCCTTTCAAAAAGAGAGGGTACAATTCACAGCAGCCTGCTCAGATTGGGAGGAGTTCACCTCACTTGTATTTTGGAAATAATACTATTAATTATCATAATAAATATAATCATATATGAATTATTACATTATTGATTTAATATTAATTACTAATAATATAATTATATATATAATTATTAAGCACTATTTCCAACCCATTAGTCTAATTCAGCCCTTATGTTGCAGGGATTCAAAGACAGGCAGTGATTTTTTTTACTCTCAGTATGTTTCACTAATGATGCTTCTTATTTTTATGGGGTAAAGATTGAATTTTAGTGTCTGGGTACTGGGCAGTTTATTTGTCTGTGGAACAGGCTTTGCACATCCCAATCTCATTTGGAGTCTCCAGGGGACACTCCAGTCCCCAGGATTAATCCCAAATAACTCTTCTAAACACAAATAACTCTTCTAAACACAAACCCAACTCTGGCTCAGCATTAAAGACAAGGGAAGCATTCATTCCGGGAAGGTTTTATTTCACAAATAATTCAGAAATCAAAAGAAAATGGAAGGGTAGGGAGGAAAAGATATTTTACAATTCTGTATTTAGAAAAAAAAAAAAAATTTAGTTTATAAACAACCACGGCCCCTTGGAAAACATGCAAAGGCACACAAAAATTTACAAGTAACTTTTATACATAGGAAGTAAAATACACCATTTTTCATAGAAAAAAAAAAAAAAAAAAAAGGAAAAGCAACTCTATGAACTGGCCCTAAATATTTAGACTGCACAAGTGAACAACTGGAGCCTCCTCAACCAGCTGTTGGCTGAAAGTCTTTAAAAGAAGGAATGAGTGGAGCTAAGGCCCCACCAGCACAGGCTCTGGAATTCACCCTGGTTGTGATTCCTGGAGATTTGGCTGAGCCAGATGTCCTGCAATGACCATGCCATTGCTTCCAAATCCCAAATTATTGGAAAAGAACAACCAGGCAGCATCAGCTTTGGCTACACCTGGATGCTACAGGTGCCCACGGATCTGCTGAGCTGGGGCTGAGGAGGAGCAGGCCTGGTGAGATACAGATGTGATGTATCTTTAAGCTGCACTGAAATATAGCAGGCTGAGAAGTGTCTTGGTATCAGAAATAAAATCTGTCAATATTTGGCTAAAAAACTGGTACTGTCCCACCTATTCATGAATAGCTAGCACACACGATTGCAAGTCATTGATATGTCATGACTGCCCTGGAGGACCTGATCACCCCTAATTCTGGTGGAGGTATGTTTAAATTAATAGCACCCAGGACCTCGAAAAATATTTGTGTAGTAAAGTCACAATTTCTCTTTTGTACAACAAATACAAAAATAAACAGATACAGACTTAAATTAACATCAGTTTCTAAAAATCCAAACCAGTTGGCTGAAGATAAAAATACGCAATTGTAACTTGGATTAAGCATTTTAGGATATTTCTGTTGGGATAATAACCCTTCCCCCGTCCCCTTTCCATCACCTAGGTACATCCCCAGCTGTTTGGATTGTTATGTGCTCGCAGTAATCCCTTGGGTTTTACTCCAAGAGCCCTCACGTTCCTTTCCATCACCTTCCAGACACAATTTTCATGGATCCTGGGTTTCTCCCAAGGTGTTTTATGTGCTCTCGCAGTCCCCATGAGCCTGACTGCATCCCTCACTCTCTCCAATTGCATTCCCAGCCCAGGATGTCCCAGATCCTTGCTGCAGTGTTGGACCAAGCACACCCTTCACAGAGGGCAGAAACGGGGAAGCTTTTCCTCACTGCCAACATCTCCAATGCTCCCAACCAGCAGCTTTTCTAGGATGTGTTCCAGCTGTTTTTAACACCAATTTATTTAATAAGGAAAAGAAATAGTTCAATTTTCCTATCTAAAGTCAATACTGTACACCTTGGACGACAATACTACATGAACAAAGACGACACGAAGAGTCACTTCTCTCTATCCGCCCCAAAAGTAGCTTTTCCGTGCAGTATTTTTGGAGACAGCTCAAAGCAGCTCAAATTTCAGGTTTTACAAAAGGTTTCTTTCCAAATTCAGATTTTACAGAGAAATAAATCCCAGTGATGGGACAAACTGAGTGATAAATGTCATTTAAATGTCATTTCCTTGCTGATTTCATGGTGTTTACAGAATTAAAGAAGCGTTTAATCATATAAATGCTTTTGGTCTGTGTTTTGAAGGAGCTTGATGAGATGGCTCTTATATCTGTCTAGATTAAACCAAACATGTTCTGGGCATAAGAGAAGCTGTGAAACATCTGCCAAATAGAGGGAAATATTTTCCCATTTGTTCTCCAATATTACAATTCAGTTATTGAGCAGGAGGACTGCACATTTACAAGAACTGAAGAACCACTGTTGACTTTGTCTTCTCATGACTGATGAAGTTACTGGATGTGTGTGTGTCAAAAACCCAACAGATCTGTGTTTAGACCAATCCTAAAAATTCATTTCCAATATGCAGCTGAGAATATTCTTCTGCCTTAAAAAGCAGCTCGTGCTGAGCCCTTCTCTCGTCTTTGAAATGCATTTGGGTGCACGTCAAGACAAAAATATCAAAATATGGAATAACTTCACTACAACACCTTATGGGTTTTGCAAAACCCACACTGTCCTGGGTATCAAATGAACATTTGCACTGACAGTGAGGATCTGTTGGCTTCAGAAATTGGACAGGAAAAATGAATCTACCCCAATTTATGCCTCATCTTTAAAGTCTCAGAACTGCACGCACCACCAGGAGCTTCACAAAGGGAAAGTGAACCTGCTTCCTACAGATGCAACCATTCCTAGCAGAAATAAGATTAATTTTATCACTACTTAACTACTATAAAACAACCAGCACTGCTGTATAAACCAATACACTGCATTTAACTGGAGTTATGGTGTGGAGGATAGGATGAGATGTGCCAGCACAGGAGCCCCAGTTCTCTGACTGCTCAGAGGTTTGCCAGATTTGCAAAATACCTGGGAGTGTTTGACCAGCAAACACTAAACCTGCTCTTTGGATGATCTGGTGGCCTCATTTTCTGCAGTGAGGATCTCTGCCACCATTTCACACCCTGCTCCAGGCCCACAAAACCTCAATTTTGGCTGCCAAGAACATCCCGAAAAACCATCATTCGAGGTACCCAGCAGCCTCACACAGCAGTGCTGCTGCACACCACCTCAGTGGGAAAACACCACTTTTTACCCTCTTTTGCACAGAAACCATCCAACATACACAAAAGCACTCTGTCAAAGCCCATCCTCTCCCCAAACAATGCAATTTTTCAATGAGTTTCTCATTTCAAAGTGTCCAGCGCCTGGACAGCCGCCCACTCCCGAGTCTGCTGATCCTCACACCCACCCCAGGAGAAGCCTCACACCCTAAAAACACCATCCAGGCCCAGGCTGAGATCCCTGAATCTGCTGCACATGGAGCCACGGCCGTTCTGTGTAGCAACACCTCTGGTAAAAATGAAACTTTGAACAGTTTATGGTCGCTGAATGCCCCTAGAGAAACAAAAACACGAGACGGAAAGATACAACGCTGCACGGGTGCGATGAGATGCCAACAGCTGAGTCAGAACCTGGGGTCTTTTTTGGGGTTTTTTTTTTCCCCTTTTCTTTTGGAATTCCCTGAAGGAGATCGGCAAGGAGGGTACGGGCAGAGCTGATGCCGTTCAGAGGAGCTTTGGCGTCTCTGGAGATCAACAGAGAGCTCTCCCAAAGAAACCTGCACCTTCCCTGGGGGTTTACTGCTTCACAGCAAAGATTCGGAAAGCATTCCCATCTGAAGGATTCTTCAAGCTGGAGACAAGGAAAGAGGAAAGGAAAACAAACGTGGAATGAACCAAATGAAGACACTGCAGAACCCAAACAGAGAACCCTGAATTTTTCCTATCTCTTTCCTACCAGGAGCAGGAGAAAGATAAAGGATGAAAAAGAAGTGGCACAAATCCATGGTTTCACCTTTTTTTTATGTTTTCAACCCAGATCTGTAGTGTAAATGCCAACAAAAGGAGCTGGAAGACAACAGACTCTCTTACAGCCCTAGCTTTTATCCAGGGAACACTGTGCTCCCTTGTGCAGCGATTCAGGCATAAAGAGGAATATGTTTTCCTTAAAAAACAGTTGTCAAATAGGCTGGCAGGTTCCCAGGGCCTGTCTGGCTTGGCTCCTAGTGCTGGCAGTGGGAATGGCCAGATCAGCTCACGTTAAATGACAATAAATATGGATATTCGTTTTCAGTCTGCAGAGGTGTCCCCAGATGCTCTGACTCCAAGCTGCTTGGGGTGGCTGTGTGAATGGGGAAAGGGGGTGTTTCTATTCCCAGGTCCCACTGTGTTGAAAAAACACAGGAAAAATACAAAATTTCATATTCCCACAAAATAAACATTGCAACAAGGGTAAGGATCCAGCAAATCCTCAAGGCAATCTTCTCCCATACCTGTTTGGGCGTGTATCTTTACCCAAGGTTATTTCCAGTGTCCCAAAGTGTAAGGGTTCACCTTGGAAAATCTTGGAAAAGTTATTTCACTGTTTGGTGGATCTCACAGCATGAAGCTGCTCCTTATTGCTGAGTGTAAATAACACTTTCCAAATCTTCATCCCCACTGTGAGGAGTTCTCTGGTTTCCCTCACCTCTCAGATCAGCACTGGCTGCTCACGTTGCACATCCCTGAGTGTGGTGGGATTTATTCTTAGCTAGGGCACAGTTTGCCATCCCTGTAAAAAGTTGTCTTTTATACTAAAAGATAAGTGAAAACAAGACTGAGATAGAAAAAAAAAATTCGAAGGAACAGGAGGATTTTCACCTGAATCCAATGTATAAAATTAGAAAATGCTGATGCTAATCTATGTTAAAACCCCCATATTTAACAGCTATAGCTTTCCTTTCTTAGTCTGGTTTTATTTCTTGAGATGCTCTAAAGCATTCTGGAATATCCATTGTTAGAATAAAACCAGCAAACTTGATAGAATTTCTTATGGTCTTTATAAAAGAAAACTGCAGAGAGCAGACAGAGCTATCAGTGACCAAAACCTCCCCTAAATGTGGGAAATTCTATACTTGCACAGATAGCCCAGAGAAATCAGTGCTATCACACCAACATCTGAAAAAATACATAACAGATTGAAAGTGAAGTCTCAAATTAAAAACAACTGGATGAGCTGTGACTGGATTGCTGTGATCCTAAGGAGGTGCAGGATTGTGGAAGTGCACATTTGAAATTGGTCACTGAAACCATCACGGCTGCCCAAGAGAAACTACAAAAAAAAACCTACAAGGGTGGCAAATTCATCTTCAAAAGGTGTTTGATCATGTCTCAAGAGGTTAATTTACTCATGCTTCTTTCAAAGAGAATAAAGGATGTGAATCAAGAAATACAAATTAATCCCACACCCCAGGACTAAATGGAAATCCAAATTATGAAACCCAAATCACGACCTGGGCTGAAAACTGAAAATGCCTGTGCTTATCTCCTGATGTGTTAAGCGCACAGCAAAACCCATTAATCTGGATCTGTGCTGTAACAAAACCTAACCAGACTTTACAACATCTCCCACCTTCCACAGCAGCCTGAACGCAGCTCCTGGCTGGGGGAAGAGCAGGACACCACGCTCCATTTCTTTGGGTGTCACAATTCACAGTGACACTGTCACCTCCTTCCAAGCCACCAGCCCATCGAGCTGATATCTGCTGACTTCCACAGGCAGCTGAGCCCGCTGTGGAATAGGAGAGGAAAGCACAAAGGAAAGAAGTCCCACCTCTCTGACTGGACGCCGTTCTTTAAGGAGCCAACGTAGGTTTTCTTCTTTTCTACAGGCATCACGTCCACAAAGCCGCCTCTTTCATCTGAAATGACCCCTGCATGCACTGCGGTTTTGCAGATACTGGAGCTCTGAAAAATATTTAATTGTTTTCACTTATGCACTGTCTATGTCTTATACAGGAAGGCTTATCAATTCCATAAGCACCAAGAGAAACAGGGAACAGATGAAGAGTTATGAAAGGATTTTGTCCCTCTTTTGGACAAACTAGGGACTAGATCTTGCAGGTATGTCATAATCCCTGGGTGAAAGAAGATCCAACCATCACCACTGAGGACAAGCAGATTTTCCATCATTCTGAGGTGGAACTGCACCTGTGAGATCATCATGGAATCATGGAATGGTTTGGGTTGGAAAGGACCTTAAAGTTCATCCAGTTCCACCCCTGCCATGGCAGGGACACCTTCCACTGTCCCAGGCTGCTCCAAGCCCTGTCCAGCCTGGCCTTGGACACTGCCAGGGATCCAGGGGCAGCCACAGTTGCTCTGACACCTGTGCCAGGGCCTGCCCACCCTCACAGGGAACAATTCCTTCCCAATGTCCAGTCTAAACCCACACTTCTTCATCTTATCCAGGGCCAAGTCTGAATTGAGGACAACTTTCCAGCCTGGGAAGTTACTCTGTGCTTCTCACCTCAGCAAAGGTTATTCACACAGCTGCATGAAAAGGAAATGCTTCTCCTGGATTAAGGTTAATGACCACTAATTATCTGGGACTGTTCACATCCTTCTTTCTAGGAAGGACAGAAGGCCTGCCCCCTTTGACTTTGAGTTTTTGGATGGGCATTACCCCATAGAACACCAAATGTGGAGGGAGATTACACTTCTGGAAAGACTGAAGTTTCTCTGTTGCACATCCCAGATGTGCAGAGTCAGAAGAGCTGGAGGAACACAAACCAGTAACAACTGATGACTAAGCCCCCAAAGCATCCAGGAAAAGGGAGCAAAAGCAGGCTGAGGGATTGGGCAAACTTGGCCATCAGCTCTCTGCAGGGGTTACATGCAGCAAGCTGCAAGAACAGAAAGGAAAAACCAACTTTGTACAGCAAATTGCAGCAGGTGAAAATCCCAACCCCAGAAATGCCCTGACTTCTAAAACTCCAAGTACCACAAAACGAGTGCCAAGTGCAACTGTTCCCGTTTCATACGGACGATACGGCCCATGCTGCTTCCCTCTCACTGCCATATATGGCAGCTTTGCCTTGTTCCCTATATATTTATCACTTTGGATGGCCTATCTCTTGGCAGCCCTTGGAGTTCTGAGTGCCAGTTTGGTGTTTTGCTTCTATATATGGTCTAGGGAGCAAAGGAATGCTGTGTTGGGAAGATATGCAGTGAATTTTCCCTAATATGTGGTGGGAAATCTATAAATCTAAAACTGGCTCATAAAATTAAAACTCTCCTGGATCAATTTGCAACACTCTCCACTGGGAGACATCCTGAACAGTGTTCTTTTCAAAGCATTCCTGTTATTTTTTTTTCCAGGACTTGCTGTTCCACCGCTCACTCAAAGCTTTGACCAACAGACTTACTCCAAATCTCTTATCACTGTTGGATTGCAGCCCTCTCGTGTCCCAGACCGGGCTGTGCTTTGATGAATTGATTGTAGAGCTTTTGGAAGATGAGATATTACAAAAATAAAGCCTTCCCTTCCAGGAAAGGTTCAAGAGTACAGCAGTACGGACAACAGAACACTTTCTGTGGTGAAATCCCTTGGGATGGATGCTCTGAGACCAATTCCTGCTGAAATGAGCCCTGGGGCACATACCATAAAATGACAACACACTTCAGAGTGGGTTATTAACAATATTCTCTGACTATGAGCTTAATCACTCAGAATTTACTCACTAGTGTGACTCGTTCAATCATTAAGTTCCTGTCTCCTGAGAGATGACTCCCAACTCAAGATTGCTCTGGTGACAAACTCCTGCCTCTGTGTGGGCCATCCATCCATCCATCCATCCATGTATCCATCCATCATCCATCCATCCATCCATCATCCATCCATCCATCATCCCTCCATCCATCCATCCATCCATCCATGTATCCATCCATGTATCCATCCATGTATCCATCCCTCCATCCATCATCCATCCATCATCCCTCCATCCATCATCCATCCATCCATCATCCATCCATCCATCATCCATCCATCATCCCTCCATCCATCATCCATCCATCCATCCATCCATCCATCCATCCATCATCCATCCATCCATCACTGCACAGCTGTGGATAGAACCTTATCTCAAAAGTGAGGAAGTCGCTCTCTCTCCTGGCTCTGCAGGGCTCCTGGGCAGGGATGTGGTGGGTTTCTCCTGTAAGACTATTTCACACCAGGAGCCAGGCAGGGTGACAAATGACAGCGTCTCATGGAAGCCAAAAGCTCTTTCACAACCTTCTCTTACAACCTGTTCCCACAGGTCCAGAATCAAGGCTGGGTTGGACAGGGCTTGGAGCAACCTGGTCTGTGGAAAGTCTCCCTGCCCCTGGAACTGGATAGCTTTGAAGTCCCTTCCAACCCAAACCATTCCATGGTTCTATGATCATCCCAGAACCAGGCCTGTCCTCTTTTACCATTGTGTATTTCTTGCATTTTACTCATTTACCCCAAAATTCAAGTCTCTTCTACATGCCTGTTCCACAGTCTTACTAATTTCCCCACAAACAAGTCCCTGAACTGCTTTTTAAAGCAAAGCACAGACTGGAAATGGGGCTGAAGGCTTCATTTTCTTTCAGATAGCTTATTTAAGAGGACTCAGTTGGAGCCCAAGCGCTCCCAGGGCCATGAAGGTGCCTCACTAGACATGAAGTTGGATTCCCAAAGCCCTCCCAGAAGACCAGCACTTGTCTCATCCAGCTCATTGCCTGCTTTAATTATTCCTCAGCAGTGAGCTTGGGTTAATTCCCAGCATCCTGCACAGGCCTTTTTCCCTGGGAAAAGCCTTTCTCCAAATTCTCCTTGCGTGGTGTGGTTGTTTCTCTTCTCGATTTCCCATTCTGAGCATTCCCAGCATCTCCACCTCTCCCTTTGCAGCACCATCCAGAGCCACCTCAAACTTTTTGTCCCTGGTTTCACCAGCTTTGCCACCAACCTCAAGACAACCTCAGCGCTTTCCTGGCACCTCCACATCACCCTGTTAGCACAGCAGTCCGAAAAAAGGTCAACCAAACCCTCGAGGAAGTGGCCAAATACTTTTTTTTTATTACTGCTTTTTGTTTTTCTCCCAAGCCACCACCCATGGCCCCATTTATGAAACAATAGCCAGGAGGGACGGTAGGAAATGGGTTCATTAAAGGACACTAATCCTTTTGCGTCAGTGCAGTGCCAGCCTGGGCTGCTGCTCCTCACCTAATTCCTCTGTAATCACAGACCCTGTTCGGGGGTGATTGAGGGAGGTTTGTCCTCTGTAAAAAAGAGAAAACTATTTCCCATTTCCTGCAGGTGGGAGCATGCAGGAGGCAGGTACTGCAGGGAGGCAGCTGCTCTGTGGATTTGCCTGTGAGCTAGTCCAGGATAACCTGTTTGTGCAGCTCTACCTTCAAAAAAATTGGTCTTGAGCAAAATTAAAAACTGTGTAGGTGTTTTTTTGTTGGTTTTTGGGTTTTTTTAAATTGCTTTCAAAATTGCTTCTCCAAATTGCTGTATGATTACTGCAGGATGGATTTTCTCAGCAGACCACAAAGCTCCAGGGTGACCCAAAGCTGGGGGTCCACAACCTGCTGCCTGCTTCCCCCAGGCTTTCAAAAGCCACAATCCCACAGGCTACAGGGCAGCCAGAGAGCTGGCATTCCTCAGCACAGTCCCCAGTGGAAAAAAGAAAGTGAGGAAAAAACCCAAAATAACCAGGCACCCGCAAATGGAAAAACATTGAGACCCAGTTTTCAGAGGCTTAATATTAAGAGATTTCAAGAAAATGACACTGCCTAGTTTTAGCATCAAGTCTCTGCTCATCCCCATGAGCAGAACTCAGAAAAACAAACCCATAAAACCAGCTCACACACTTTCTTTCCACTGCTCTGAGCTCTGTCCTGGCTGCTCAGAAACTGTTGATCTCCCAGAAGGAGGAGGAGAGGGGAGACAGGTCTTTTTCTGTCAACTCTGTAGTGCGACAGGATGGAATAAAAGCCCTTTGGTGCTCATCTATAAACCCCAAAATGCTTTAAAAAGGAAAAAAGTGCAATCATGATTTCACAACCAGAGCCCAAAGGCTTGGGGAGGTTAAGGGACATGACCAAATCTCCAGGAAGGAATCAGTGCTGGAGAGTAGAGGGCTCACAAACCCAGTGGCCACAACTCAAGGACTTGTGGAGTGACACATCCAAGTCTTTCAGAATAAATCAGAGCTGGAGAGCAAAAGGGCTCCCCAAGCCTGTTGACCCCATCTTTCACCCCCACCTGCCCATCCCCACATGGAATAACCACAAGAGAGTTGGAATTTCTCCCCTAAAGCCCAGTGTGACCCCAGCTGTGGGGCAGGACTGTCACGATATGCAGGGAAAGGTTTGTACTCACATCCGCGTAAACGTTGGTGCCAAACACCGGTGCCCAGTACGACGGCTCGTCCTTGCAGTGGGCTGGGCAATAAATCCTAGAAAACAATGGATTCAGGTTTATTCTCCAGATCAGGGCTGGACAGGAAGGCGAGCTGCATTCCTGGGAGATTTCAAGTGCCTGCATCTGGTCTGCAGGTGGCAACAGTGAATTTGATTACTCGCTCCCCTCAGATGACATTTGGTTGCTGCTGCAGAACTGCAAATAGAGGGATTTGGACCACTGGAAGAGGAATTTGTCTTTTATGACCCCTTTCAAGGTGGAGTACCTGTATTTTTGATCAATTCTATGCACAAAAATCTCTGCATGTGTTTGTGCCCCCCTGCCCTGTCACTTACTCCTGCACAGTTTCCAGAACAAACTTCTTCCATGTTTAAAGGTGTAAAGGAAAACCACATCCAAAACCCAGCAAATGCAAAAGCAAAAAGACAAAGAGTGTGCAGTTGCTCTCTCACACATGATAGTGTGCTGGGACAGGATTGTGCATCCTGGCTGATATATTACTGAAGCCATACAAAAACATAAAGTGAATTTTTTACAGTGATGTCGAGAAAATCATGGTGGCAGGAGAGAGCACACCATTCCAAACCCTCTCCTCCAGTTCAACCAGCATGGTCAGCTCTTCTCCCACCAGCCCTCAAATTCAGGGCCCTCAGCACCTCAGTTAAGCTGCCCCTCATTAGGACAGAGGGTTTAAACCAAAGAGATTTGTGTTACCTTGGGCAGTGGCTCGCTGGCTTCTTGAAGTGGCACAGTTCAGCTACCGTGGTGTAACAATCCAGAGTCTGTGCTGCCAAGATAAATGTGGAAAGGCAAAGTATTAGACCCAAAAGCCCAGGCTGCTGCAGAAAACACAAGTCAGAGCCACACAATGCATTTGGTGAGACCCTTGTCCAGCTGAGAGCACCAGGAGTAACACTGCTCCAGGATGGGGTTGAGCAGCTCTGCAGCAGGAATCCTACAACCACCCTACAACGTGGGCTGAAAAAGGTCATCCTACAACCACCCTACAACGTGG